>NC_045982.1:2847961-3042961 GCF_010909765.2 Amblyraja radiata | reverse complement strand
TTTATTTACAATATTCTTAATTTTGAACTGGTTCGAGTTTAATGAGGTTGGTGAAATGTGACGGTCCCATGGAATTGTGGTGGGTGAGTTTAGACTGAGAACACCCTTGTCTTGAGAAGATGGAGTGGAGAATCCAACACAAGGAATCTTGTAGGGTGGCATCTATCAGAGACGTGGGTGGCACGGTGGCGCAGCGGTAGAGTTGCTGCCTCACAGCGCCAGAGGCCTGGGTTCGATCCCGACTACGGGTGCTGTCTGCATGGAGTTTGCACGTTCTCCCCGCGACCTGCGTGGGTTTTCTCCGAGATCTTCGGTTTCCTCCCACACTCCAAAGACGTACAGGTTTGTATGGCCTCGACCCGAAACATCACCCATGCCTTCTGTCCAGAGATGCTGCATGTCCCGCTGAGTTACTCCGGCATTTTGTATCTATCTTCGGTTTGTAGATTAATTGGCTTGGTGTAAATGTAAATTGTCCCTAGCGTGTTAGGATAGTGTTAGTGTGCGGGGATCGCTGGTCGGCGCGGACTCGATGGGCCGAAGGGCCTGTTTCCGCACTGTATCTCTAAACTCTAAGTTCTAAACTCAGTGAGGGAACTGGGCCTGTACTCGCTGGAGTTTAGACGGATGAGGGGCCACCTCAATGAAACTTACCGGATAGTGAAATGCCTGGATAGAATGGATGTGGAGAGGATGTTTCCACTAGTGGGAGAGTCTAGGACCAGAGGCCACAGCCTCAGTCTAAAAAGATGTACCTTTTGGAAGGAGTTGAGGAGGAATTTTTTTAGTCAGAGGGTGGTGAATCTGTGGGATTCATTGCCACAGACGGCTGTGGAGGCCAAGTCAGTGGATATTTTGAAGGTGGAGATTGACAGGGTCTTGATTAGTGCGGGTGTCAGGGGTTATGGGAAGAAGGCAGGAGAATGGGGTTAGGAGGGAGAGATAGATCAGCCGTGATTGAATGGTGGAGTAGACTTGATGAGCTTAATTCTGCTCCTATAACTTGTGAACTTGTGAACCTATGATGCATGAAGCAAAATGTGATATCCTTCACTGTTCCAACAAGGGGAGTTAAAATGTACAAACGACCAAGGTAATCTAAGCCTTAGTCTCTGGAGAAAACAAGAGTGTAACAAGCTTGAAGGTTAATGTCATGTTGAAAAATACATGCTTCATCTGCTGTAATATTTCACAGTTCACATTCTGGGACAGGTAAAGATGGAGTTCCACCCGTCCCTTAGCAACTGACAATGGACAATCAATTATTATCCTAATGTTTCTAACCCAGTGAAATAGAAACCAATTCTTTCTGGCAGAGCTAAGTGATGCTCGTGTTCGAGACCTGCCACTTCCTGGTTTAAACAGCAAGAGAGATTTTATTAAATGAATGCATTTCTGGCATCATTTTTGGCGCGGAGGTAGAGTTACTGCCTCACAGCGCCAGAGACCCGGGATCGATCCTGACTATGGATGCTCTCTGTACGGAGTTTGTACGCTCTCCCCATGATCTGCGTGGGTTTTCTCCGGGTGCTCCAGTTAGCCATGATCATATTAGCCATAATTAGCCATGATCATATTGAATGGCGGTGCAGGATCGAAGGGCTGAATGGCCTACTCCTGCACCTATTTTCTATGTTTCTATGTTTCCTCCCACACTCCAAAGACCTGGAGGTTTGTAGGTTAATTTGCTTGGTATAATTCTAAATTGTCCCTAGTGTGTGTAGGATAGCGTTAACGTGCGGGGATCGCTGGTCGGCATGGGCTCGGCAGGCTGAAGGGCCTGTTTCTCGAAACTAAACTGAGGCCGGCTGAATTTTCAAGTGGTTTTTCTCAGGAATCAACCACTGGAAATATCCGTGGAATTAATTTGAGCTCACCTTGTGAAATAAATGTGTTTAAGGTCAGCAATAAATGAATCACTTTGTGGTCTCTGAAGCAACGATGTTGCCCAGTAAATCACTTGTGCTTTTCCAGGGCCTGCACATGAAGCTGGTGCTGTGGTGAACAAAGATAAATTCACTGTCTAGAAGCTGCAGTGTAAGCAGTTTCGAGTTGGCATCAACCCACTCCATCTTCAATGGAAACTTTTATACACTGCTTGCGGCTAACTTCAGGCCAAAGTATAGACACTAAAAGCTGAAGTAACTCAGCGGGTTTCAGTTTAGTTTATTGTCACGTGTACCAAGTTGCGATCCAGTGGTCAGGCAGCATCTCTGGAGAAAAGGAATAGGTGACGTTTCGGGTCGCGACCCTTCTTCAGGCACGAAGACTGTCGTTTTCACACTTTACCCTTCCATATCTCTGGACTCCCTCACCCCCGACTCTCAGTCTGAAGAAGGGTCTCGACCCGAAACGTCACCCACTCCTTCTATCCTGACATGCTGCCTAAATATTGCAGTTTGGGCTATGGACTTATGACTAAACGGTAAGTTACACAAAGATTTCAGTGGCTGTACATTGCTCCATTGAATAACCATTCAAGGGAAATCGGCTTGCATGTGGAGACTATCTGTGTGAGGAGACACTCTATAGGACTGCTGCACAGAGACCTTGGTAGACATGGTTCAGGCTCCATATCAGATTACATTGTCAGCTGCCACACTGGCTCGGGCCAGAGCATTGATGCATTAACAAAGCATGTACATTTTAGGTACACAAAAATGCTGGAGAAACTCAGCGGGTGCAGCAGCATCTATGGAGCGAAGGAGATAGGCAGCGTTTCGGGTCGAAACCCTTCTTCAAATGTACATTTTAGACTTTAGAGTTAGAGATGCAGCACAGAAACAGGCCCTTCGGCCCACCAAGTCCATGCCGACCAGCAATCCCCGCTCATTAACACTATCCTACACACACTAGGGATGATTTTCTTTATACCGAAACCTCTTCTTCTTGCGTATGGCTTGCACAGCCTAAAGTTGCAGGACAACTTGTTCTATTTGATTTTATTTGATTGTGCACGCCGGGTTGATTGCATTCATCGAAACAGGGTGGACCACGTGAAGGTTGCAATCTCCCCACCCCAATACTGAAGCCAATGAACCTACAAACCTGTACGTCTGTGGAGGGTGGGAGGAAACCTATGATCTCTGAGAAAACCCATGCAGGTCACGGGGAGATCGTCGGTTTCCTCCCACACTCCAAAGACGTACAGGTTTGTAGGTTCATCGGCTTGGTATAAGTGTAAATTGTCCCGAGTGTGCGCAGGACAGGGCTAGTGTGCGGGGGATCACTGGTCGGCGCGAACCTGATGGGCCGAAGGGCCTGTTTCCGCTCTGGGGATGATCAGCCATGATCACATTGAATGGCGGTGTTGGCTCGAAGGGCTGAATGGCCTACTCCTGCACCTATTGTCTATTGTTTATTGTTTATTGTCTGTATCTCTAAACTAAACTAAACTAAACTAAACTGCGATAAACTAAGCACCCCATCGATATTGGCCCGCGTCCAACATTCATTACCTCCGTAATTCTCATAGATGGCATCACTTTAGAATGAATATTCTAAGACGGGAACTTGCGGCTTACATGAGGAACTGAAACTGGTGACCAGAAACAAGCACCCAGTTTCAACTCGTGAACCAGTCAACCTTTACACATCGTGTTTAAGAAGGAACTGCAGATGCTGGAAAATCGAAGGTAGACAAAAATGCTGGAGAAACTCAGTGGGTGCAGCAGCATCTATGGTGCGAAGGAAATAGGCGACGTTTCGGCCCGAAACGTTACCTATTTCCTTCCTGAAGGGTTTCGACCCAAAACGTTGCCTATTTCTCCAGCATTTTTGTCTACCGTTGATTTTCTCATCTCGGTCCTAAAAGATTTCCCCCTTATCCTTAAACTGTGACCCCTTGTTCTGGACTTCCTCAACATCGGGAATAATCTTCCTGCATCTAGCCTGTCCAACCCCTTAAGAATTTTGTAAGTTTCTATAAGATCCCCCCTCAATCTTCTAAATTCCAGCGAGTACAAGCCGAGTCTATCCAGTCTTTCTTCATATGAAAGTCCTGCCATCCCAGGAATCAGTCTGGTGAACCTTCTCTGTACTCCCTCTATGGCAAGAATGTCTTTCCTCAGATTAGGAGACCAAAACTGTACGCAATACTCCAGGTGTAGTCTCACCAAGACCCTGTACAACTGCAGTAGAACCTCCCTGCTCCTATACTCAAATCCTTTTGCTATGAATGCTAACATACCATTGCATTTGTCAAATTATGAATGCTAACATACCATACCATATGTCAACTTACAATAGATAAGGCAGGTTTGGAGGGATATGGACCTAACGCGAGCAGGTGGGGCTAGTGTAGCTGGGACATATTGGCCGGTGTGGGCAAGTTGGGCCGAAGGGACTGTTGTATCACTCTGTGACTACAAAGAGATTGCTACGGTGGCCCGGCAATTTATTTGGTGCAATGCAAGTTCCTAAGATCTTAAGTGCTGCAGGAAAGCAAAATGGGGAAATGGGTGTAAGGTCACTGAAATAAATCTTCGTGGGGCCTCTCCCGTGAACTTGTGTGGACGACTCGGTGCCTGATCTTGTGGCACAACGAGTGCGCGTTTGTGTGTTGAGCAGCTAGTGCGCTTCCTTGGTGCATGTCACGAGTTTCACTTCCCCCTTTGTAATCTACAGACCGGCTGCCAATGCCATGGAAACCCTCATGAGTTGACTCGATAATAATAATAATGGATGGGATTTATATAGCGCCTTTCTAATACTCAAGGCGCTTTACATCGCATTATTCATTCACTCCTCAGTCACACTCGGTGGTGGTAAGCTACTTCTGTAGCCACAGCTGCCCTGGGGCAGACTGACGGAAGCGTGGCTGCCATTCTGCGCCTACGGCCCCTCCGACCACCACCAATCACTCACACACATTCACACACAGGCAAAGGTGGGTGAAGTGTCTTGCCCAAGGACACAACGACAGTATGCACTCCAAGCGGGATTCGAACCGGCTACCTTCCGGTTGCCAGCCGAACACTTAGCCCATTGTGCCATCTGTCGTCCCGAATACCATTGCATTTGTCAAATTATGAATGCTAACATACCATACCATATGTCAAATTACAATAGATAGGGCAGGTTTGGAGGGATGTACATGTCACATGTACTCGATGGTATTCAGACACGTGCAGCTCAGCTGAATGGCCCCCATTATTGGAGGAATGTGGCTTTGGAGAGGCTGCAGGAGAGGTCGACCAGAACGGCAAAGATACACGCCAAGTGTCTGTTAAATTACAATTAAAGGGGCGCTCTTTTACAAAGGAGGTGCGGAGGAATTTCTTCAGACAGAGGGTAGTTAATCTGTGCGACTCATTGCCACAGAGGGCTGTGGAGGCCAAGTCAGTGGATATATTTACGGCTAATTCTTGATTAGAACGGGTGTCAAGGGATATGGGGAGAAGGCAGGGAAAAAGGTATTAGAAGGCAGAGATCGGCCATGATTGAATGGCGGAGTGGACTCGATGGGCCGAATGGCCTAATTCCACTCCTATAACTTATTAACTGGTGAACTTGTTTAAGAAGGAACCCGTTGCAGATGCTGGAAAATCGAAGGTAGACAAAAGTGCTGGAGAAACTCAGCGGGTGCAGCAGCATCTATGGAGCGAAGGAAATAGGCAACGTTTCGGGATGAAACCCTTCAGGAAGGAAATAGGTAACGTTTCGGGCCGAAACCCTTTCAGGGTTTCGGCCCGAAACGTTGCCTATTTCTTTCGCTCCATAGATGCTGCTGCACCCGCTGAGTTTCTCCAGCACTTTTGCGATCTTGTGCTGGATCAACTTGCATGTCACCGCACCATCTCTGTTTGTATGCCTCGTCAGCCAACCATGAACCATTCTACATTTCCTAGATCCTCGTCTGCTATGATCTGTCTTTTTCACACCTTACCCTTCCATATCTCCAGGCTCCCTCTCCCATGACCCTCAGTCTGAAGAAGGGTCTTGACCCGAAACGTCGCACATCATTTTTTTCCTCCAGAGATGCCGCCTGTCCCGCTGAGCTACTCCAGCATTTTTGTGACTATCTTTGGTATAAACCAGCAATCTGTAGATCTTTGTTTCTGCATTTCACCAGAATGCTGCCTAGATTAGAAAAAATTAGTTAAATTTCCAGCATTTATAGTGTTTTAATTTTCACCCGCAGTGACAAATAATGAAACTGTAATCGTGTATTGTCTTTCCGCTGACTGGTTAGCACGTAACAAAAGCTTTTCACTGTACCTCGGTACACGTGACAATAAACTCAACTGATTGTAGGGGAAAGGAGAGGGAGAGTTCACTAAACTAAACTAAACTAAGCTAAGTTTGCGGATGACACTAAGCTGGGGGGCAGTGTTAGCTGTGAAGAGGATGCTAGGAGACTGCAAGGTGACTTGGATAGGCTGGGTGAGTGGGCAAATGTTTGGCTGTTGCAGTATAATGTGGATAAATGTGAGGTTATCCATTTTGGTGGCAAAAACAGGAAAGCAGACTATTATCTAAATGGTGGCCGACTAGGAAAAGGGGAGATGCAGCGAGACCTGGGTGTCATGGTACACCAATCATTGAAAGTGGGCATGCAGGTGCAGCAGGCAGTGAAGAAAGCGAATGGTATGTTAGCTTTCATAGCAAAAGGATTTGAGTATAGGAGCAGGGAGGTTCTACTGCAGTTGTACAGGGTCTTGGTGAGACCACACCTGGAATATTGCGTACAGTTTTGGTCTTCAAATCTGAGGAAGGACATCATTGCCATAGAGGGAGTGCAGAGAAGGTTCACCAGACTGATTCCTGGGATGTCAGGACTGCCTTATGAAGAAAGACTGGATAGACTTGGTTTATACTCTCTAGAATTTAGGAGATTGAGAGGGGATCTTATAGAAACTTATAAAATTCTTAAGGGGTTGGACAGGCTAGATGCAGGAAGTTTGCTCCCGATGTTGGGGAAGTCCAGGACAAGGGGTCACAGCTTAAGGATAAGGGGGAAATCCTTTAAAACCGAGATGAGAAGAACTTTTTTCACACAGAGAGTGGTGAATCTCTGGAACTCTCTGCCACAGAGGGTGGTCGAGGCCAGTTCATTGGCTATATTTAAGAGGGAGTTAGATGTGGCCCTTGTGGCTAAGGGGATCAGAGGGTATGGAGAGAAGGCAGGTACGGGATACTGAGTTGGATGATCAGCCATGATCATATTGAATGGCGGTGCAGGCTCGAAGGGCCGAATGGCCTACTCCTGCACCTAATTTCTATGTTTCTATGTTTCTAAACTAAACTAAACGAAACTAAACTTTCTGAATCTGCAAAACTCTATTGCAAATCTAGATAATTTTGCATTGTGAAAACGCCCACCCCCAGATTCAAGGACACTATTTTTCCACAGCTGTTATCAGGCAACTTGCCGATTTTTTTCGGCGACTGCCGACGTCATTGACTGACGTATCAGGTCACCGTAAAAGTTGCGGCGGTGATGCGGCGGTGATGCGGCGTGACGACGTATTGACGCGCGGTGTCTCCTCAAGTGTCGCGACATTTTTTTTGTCGCCGCTGTTCAAAATCTTTCGGCGACCCTGATACGTCAGTCAATGGCGCCGGCGGCAGTCGCCGAAAAAAGTCGCCAAATGCGACAGGCCCCTGAATCATCCTATCACAACCAGAGAGGAGAGCTAAACTACCATCTACCTCTTTGTTGACGTTCGGACTACCTGTGACTGGCTTTATCTCGCACTAAACGTAATTTCTCTAACCGAACGCCACTACTTCCTTAGAAGGCTGAGGAGGTTCGGCGTGTCCCCCGACAACTCTCGCCAACTTCTACAGATGCGCCACGGAAAGCATTTTATCAGGACGCCCCACAGCACAGTTTGGGAACGGCTCCATCCAAGACCGCAAGAAATTGACTCCATCCACACCTCACGCTGCCTCGGCAAGGCCAGCAGCATCATCAAGGACCAGTCGCACCCCGGCCACTCCCTCGTCTCCCCCCTCTCCCATCAGGCAAAAGGTACAGAAGTGTGAAAACGCACGCACACCTCCAGATTCAGCGGCAGTTTCTTCCCAGCTGTTATCAGGCAACTGAACCATCCTACCAACAACCAGAGAGCAGTCCTGAACTACTATCTACCTCTTTGGCGACCCTCAGACGATCCTTGATCGGACTTTGCTGGCTTTACCTTGCACTAAACGTTATTCCCATATCGTGTATCTGTACACTGTGAATGGATCGATTGTAAACATGTATTGTCTTTCCGCTGACTGGTTAGCGCGCAACAAAAAGCTTTTCACTGTACCTCGGTACACGTGACAATAAACCAAACTGATGAAAAATGCTTTTGGAGATATATTGGCTGCATCCTCTGGCTTAATTCATGCTGGTCTGGCTTGCTATTTTGTGCAGCAGTAAATTACAGACAGTCTCGCCCGAGTGACCAGGGCTATAATTTTGAGGCGGGAGAGAGATCCTGCCCAGCAGTTCGATGGCTGGAGCTGCGGTTATTGCTCGTTAGGGATGAAAATATGAGCAGCCAGCTCTTGCCTGACCTTTAGTGTAAATGAAGATGGTCGGACTCCTGGAGAGCTTGCCGCTGCGCGGAGGAGACCGCAGATAGCAATCTCGGCCCGTGGAGCAGACTCACCGGCCTGTCAGCCTGGCCTCGCAAATGTCAACAGCTGCAAAAATATTCCAACTGGTGTGCGCTCGGATGCGATGTTCCCACTGCCGTGCAGATGCCGTCTCTAATGCAGAGGTCAGACCTAGACACAGCTTAATTGATCAGTGAAACATCGAAACATAGAAACATAGAAAATAGGTACAGGAGTAGGCCATTCGGCCCTTCGAGCCTGCACCGCCATTCAATATGATCATGGCTGATCATCCAACTCAGTATCCTGTACCTGCCTTCCCTCCATACCCCCTGATCCCTTTAGCCACAAGGGCCACATCTAACTCCCTCTTAAATCTAGCCAATGAACTGTGGCCTCAACTACCTTCTGTGGCAGAGAACTCCACAGATTCACCTGTGAAAAAAAAAAAATTCTCATCTCAAATTCTCAAAAAAAAAGACTACCCCCTTATCCTTAAACTGTGACCCCTTGTTCTGGACTTCCCCAACATCGGGAACAATCTTCCTGCATCTAGCCTGTTCAACCCCTTAAGAATTTTGTACGTTTCTATAAGAGCCCCCCTCAATCTTCTAAATTCTAGCGAATACAAGCCGAGTCTATCCAGTCTTTCTTCATATGAAAGTCCTGCCATCTCAGGAATCAGTCTGGTGAACCTTCTCTGAACTCCCTCTATGGCAAGAATGTCTTTCCTCAGATTAGGAGACCAAAACTGAAGAGAGACACAAAATGCTGGAGTAACTCAGCGGGACAGGCAGCAGCACCTCTGGAGAGAAGGGATGGGTGACGTTTCGGGTCAAGACCCTCCTTCAGGTGACAACAAGAGGCGTACAATCAGTAAAATGTAATCAGGAGGAGGACAGTGAAACTAGTTGGAGAACTGGGATGGCAGAGGAACATTTATGACCTGCAGCCAATACTCAATTCTCCTGTCTTATTTGGTCAGAGGGTGGTGAATCTGTGGAATTCATTGCCACGGACGGCGGTGGAGGCCAAGTCAGTGGAGGTAAACAAAAATCCTGGAGAAACTCAGCGGGTGCAGCAGCATCTATGGAGCGAAGGAAATAGGTAACTTTTCGGCCCAAAACGTTGCCTATTTCCTTAAGGGTTTCGGCCCGAAACGTTGCCTATTTCCTTCGCTCCATAGATGCTGCTGCACCCGCTGAGTTTCCCCAGCACTTTTGTCGACCTTTGATTTTCCAGCATCTGCAGTTCCTTCTTAAACGCCAAGTCAGTGGATATTTTAAAGGCAGAGATAGATAGATTCTAGATTAGTACGGGTGTCAGGGGTTATGGGGAGAAGGCAGGAGAATGGGGCTAGGAGGGAGAGTACTCCTAAGTACTCCTTCGGCAGCGGGTGGTGAATCTATGGAATTCGTTGCCAAAGAAAGCTGTTGAGGCCAAAGTCAGTGGATATTTTTAAGGCAGAGATAGATAGATTTTACTTCGGAGTCACGTGAGTGACTACGTGAAGATCCCGCTCAGCGCGCATACAGGGTGAAAGAACGGACCTTCAGGTAAGTACCCTGAGGTCGGGTTTTCTTTCACAGGGAGCCTTCTGCTTTATTTCAGGCAGAGAACAAAGGCTCTTGGACAAACCTGTCCCCCGCTCGACTCCACGGAGGAGCGTTCCATCTGGGGGGGGGGGCAGCAACAAGGCGGTAAGACCGCTTACCGGGCGTTCCGCGATTGCCGACACCGTGCCGAGCCCAGTCCCGCTAGCGCCTGAGCAGTGGGCTGGAAGTAAAGCTACCGAAGAAGCGTCCGGCCGGTGGCTTCCGACTTGTCGGACGGGGACGTCTCTCCACCCGCCCGGGGGAGAAACAGCCGCCTGAGCCGCTTGGAGCGGCTCCTGGAGCAGGAGCTCCAGTAAGACGCGTTTCGTGAGGGGCGCTCTCGCAGGGGGAGTTCAGGCACTCCCTCCACAGTGTCTTGTGCACTGTCCATTGCTTCCTCCTTACCCGAGGGTAGCTTTGGTGACCAGGACTGGGCTGGCTGAAGATCTCGGGAGTATGCAAGGGGTGCAGGAACAGGAAGAGCTGCTGGGTGTGGTGGACCGCTACGTGGCAACCCCACGTGCAGGAGGCCGTTAAAGGCCAAACTAGCGGCCAGCATTAACCACCTCTCCAACAGGCCCCTACAGGAGCAGGTGGTCAATGAGGCCTTAGAAACGTATACAGCTCCAGAGAACTGTGAGTCCCTTAAAGTGCCGGCTGTAAACAGCCAAAACTGGGGGCACGTTGGGGCAAATATTCGGAACCAGGAGCTAAAACTGCAGCGGATCCTCAGGCTCCTGACATCAGCCATCACATCGTTTGCTCGTTCCGTGGACAAATACGGAGATGACCACAACCTTCGTAAACAATACATAAGACCTGCCATAAAATCCTAAATTTGCGGGGTTGTGCAAAACCCCAGCCACTGAGCCAGACCCACTGCTCTTTGGCAAAAACCTCACAAAGCATATGAAGGATATGGAAGAGGCCTTAAAAAACTTTCGGTCTCATGAGGGCAGGCCCCGGGACGAGCAAACCAAAAACAATAATTCCCAAGCAGCAGCACCCCATCGCATCCACCAGTCGACGTCTACCATATGGGACTGGTGAAAGCTCGGGGTCCGCATTCTATCACCGGAAGTCTTCTTTAGACCAGGGCCCAGAGCGGACCCCATGGAAAATGTGCCACCCCCCAACATCACCGCCACGTCAGACAATGTGCAAGACTCGTTGGATCGGCAGGAAACAGAAGAAATACCCATAACCATGGAGGTAGGTGGGTCTGGTTCCTACTAGCGTATAGAAAATAGGGGCTTAATACTAACGGGGGAGATTACACCTGTTTTAAGAAGCATGGGAGGCTATCACGAGTAATCAGTATATACTCAATGGCATTAGTGGATACAAAATACAATTCATACTAGAAAAATTGCCACCAGTTCAACAATACTCCATGACATGGTTGTTGAAACTCCGATGGTATTCCCCAGTGACACCCAGTTATTAACACCCAGTGTCGGGCATAAGCCACCCGTGCCATGAAAAAATCAAACTCCTGGGTTGCAGATTCTGCACAAACCACTTCTGGGACTGGGATTATCATAACATAGAAACATAGAAACATAGAAATTAGGTGCAGGAGTAGGCCATTCGGCCCTTCGAGCCTGCACCGCCATTCAATATGATCATGGCTGATCATCCAACTCAGTATCCCGTACCTGCCTTCTCTCCATACCCTCTGACCCCCTTAGCCACAAGGGCCACATCTAACTCCCTCTTAAATATAGCCAATGAACTGGCCTCGACTACCCTCTGTGGCAGGGAGTTCCAGAGATTCACCACTCTCTGTGTGAAAAAAGTTCTTCTCATCTCGGTTTTAAAGGATTTCCCCCTTATCCTTAAGCTGTGACCCCTTGTCCTGGACTTACCCAACATCGGGAGCAATCTTCCTGCATCTAGCCTGTCCAACCCCTTAAGAATTTTGTAAGTTTCTATAAGATCCCCTCTCAATCTCCTAAATTCTAGAGAGTATAAACCAAGTCTATCCAGTCTTTCTTCATAAGACAGTCCTGACATCCCAGGAATCAGTCTGGTGAACCTTCTCTGCACTCCCTCTATGGCAATAATGTCCTTCCTCAGATTTGGAGACCAAAACTGTACGCAATACTCCAGGTGTGGTCTCACCAAGACCCTGTACAACTGCAGTAGAACCTCCCTGCTCCTATACTCAAATCCTTTTGCTATGAAAGCTAACATACCATTTGCTTTCTTCACTGCCTGCTGCACCTGCATGCCCACTTTCAATGACTGGTGTACCATGACACCCAGGTCTCGCTGCATCTCCCCTTTTCCTAGTCGGCCACCATTTAGATAATAGTCTGCTTTCCTGTTTTTGCCACCAAAATGGATAACCTCACATTTATCCACATTATACTGCATCTGCCAATCATTTGCCCACTCACCCAGCCATAACAAACCGTCGACACCATGTCAGCATCCCTCCGTACATCCACTAAAAAACAGCACTTGTCCAGCATCAAAAAATGGGAGAAGTACTGCTTGGATACAGGGACCACCTACTCAACCGCTACAGTTACCAACGTACTGGAATTCCTGGCGAACCTTCACCACGATGAAGGACTCAGCTACAGAGCCATCAACACAGCTAGAAGTGCCCTGTCTGTCTATTTAAAACAAGCTCCAGGACAACAGGCCATGGGGTCCCACCCGCTGGTGGTCAAATTAATGAAGGGTATTTACAACTCTAGCCCCCTAGACCAAGGTACACCCATATATGGGATGTCAGTGTGGTCCTGACATACTTCAGGGGATGGCCACCAGCCAGATCCCTCAACCTGGAACAATCTATGCTCAAAACACTCATGTTGAGGGTCCAGTCACTACACCTATTGCGACTGGACAACATGATTACAGCTCCAGACCAGATCTCTGTCATTATCCAGGGACTGATCAAACAGAGCAGACCATGAACACCTAATCCAGTCGTGGAATTCCGGGCTTACCCGCCAGAACCACGGTTATGTGCCATGACCCACCTACTGTCCTACATAGACACAACCAAAAGGGAGAGGAAAAGCCTTGTGGGTCAGTCATAAAAAACCTTATGGTCGGGTGACGAGCCAAACCATTTCGAGATGGCTCAAGCAGGTGCTAAAAGCTGCTGGGATAAACACTAACATGTACAAATCTCACTCCACCAGGGCAGCATCCACGTCGACGGCCAAAAGAATGGACGTGCCTATAGACCACATCCTGGCTGCAGCAGGATGGTCGGGGGAAAGACCGTTCAGACATTTTATAATAAGCCGTTGGCAAAACCTGCTTTATTTGCAGAATTTTTTTTACAGACTGCAAATATTTAATTTAAGCCCAGGGGAGCAATTTAATTTCTTTGTTGTTATTGTTATAGAAAAAAAAATACCATTGTGTTTTTCTACAAACAGATTCATTGGTTGATTACAATAACACACTTCCTCCCTCAAGGACTTCGGCAGTGAGTGAAGTAATAACTGTTACACGGTTTGAAATCACAGAGCTTTAAAATCTTCACGTAGTCACTCACGTGACTCCGAAGTAAAATAGTAAGATTAAATGAGAACTTACCAGTTTGAAGTTTGATCTGTATTTTATGAGGAGTTACGATGAGGGATTACGTGCCCTCCGCTCCCACCCTCAATAATATGGGTCAAACTGATAACTGATGTCTCCTTTTCTTTACTATGTTTATTTCAATAACTGTGTCTATCTGTGATTCCACACCGCTGCTTGGAAGTATGTCGCGCATGCGTGCTGAGCGGGCTCTTCACGTAATCCCTCATCGTAACTCCTCATAAAATACAGATCAAACTTCAAACTGGTAAGTTCTCGTTTAATCTTACTATTCTAGATTAGTACGGGTGTCAGGGGTTATGGGGAGAAGGCAGGAGAATGGGGTGAGGAGGGAGATCAGCCATGATTGAATGGCGGAGTAGACTTGATGGGCCGAATGGCCATATTCTGCTCCTATCACTTATGGAAACCCGTCTCCAGTGAGAGAATGTAAAATAAATACACCGAATGCCTTTGAAGTTTCTTGAGATGAACGTGTGGCTTGTTTCCCATTGGTGAAGATTCTGGTTCAACGAACTTAGGAACATGAACTTATATCCGTGTGCCTAACTAAAAGACTCCTAAATGGCACTGTCGAATCTCCACCACCACTCCATGCGCTCCAGACAGCCAGTGGCTGGACACATGTGCAACCTACCTCTGTTTAATGGCAGTGAAATATAGAAACATAGAAATATAGGTGCAAGAGGAGGCCATTTGGCCCTTCGAGCCAGCACCGCCATTCATTGTGATCATGGCTTATCGTCCCCAATCAATAACCCGTGCCTGCCTTCTCCCCATATCCCTTGACTCCACTAGCCCCTAGAACTCTATCTAACTCTCTCTTAAATCCATCCAGTGGCTTGGCCTCCACTGCCCTCTGTGGCAGGGAATTCCACAAATTCACAACTCTCTGGGTGAAAAAGTTTTTTCTCACCTCAGTCTTAAATGGCCTCCCCTTTATTCTAAGATTGTGGCCCCTGGTTCTGGACTCGCCCAACATTGGGAACATTTTTCCTGCATCTAGCTTGTCCAGTCCTTTTATAATTTTATATGTTTCTGTAAGATCATCCCCTCATCCTTCTAAACTCCAGTGAATACAAGCCTAGTCTTTTCAATCTTTCCTCATATGACAGTCCCGCCATCCCAGGGATCGATCTCGTGAACCTACACTGCACTGTCTCAATCACAAGGATGTTCTTCCTCAAATTAGGAGATCAAAACTGTATGCAATACTCCAGATGTGGTCTCACCAGAGCCCTATACAACTGCAGAAGAACCTCTTTACTCCTATAGTGAAATCCTCTTGTTATGAAGGCCAACATTCCATAGAATTGTATAAATGTAAAAGTTGTTCCTAGTGTGTGTAGGATAGTGTTAGTGTGCGGGGATCGCTGGTCGGCGCGGACTCGGTGGGCCGAAGGGCCTGTTTCCGCGCTGTATCTCTAAACTAAACTAATCTACATTAAATGAAACATGAAGCAGAGGTGATACAAAGCTGAACAGCTGCGGTGACATTTATTCCAGTCCAAGCTAAACGTGTTCCTGAAAGAATTCTCGATCAGATCCAGTACCAGAGTCTGCTGCTTCCAGCCCAGTGATGCCCGTCTGTGCCAGGCCTCTAGTCGGGGGGACGTCGGCCATTCTCAGCAAAGATTCCAGCTCACATTTTCCATTACACGCTACAAAACCACAACCTGGTCTGGCCAAACTTAGTTCTGCTTCTTGCAGCTTGACGTGATCTGTTCCAGTCAAGCCTCGTTTGACACGGACATCAATAACACACTGGCATTTAGCCAAGTCATTGAGTCATAGAGTCATCGAGTCGTACAGCGCGGAAACAAGCCCTTCAGCCCAACGCTCATGCCGACTAGTTTATAGATACAACGCCTTTAGGTCATGGAGTCCACTCCGACCAGCGATCCCCGCACACTAACGCTATCCTACACACACCAGGGACTATTTACAATTATACCAAGCTAATTAATCTACAAATATTGGGAGTGTGGGAGGAAACCGGAGCACCCGGAGAAAACCCATGCGGGTCACGGGGAGAACGTGCAAACTCCGTACAGACAGCGGCTACAGTCAGGATCGAATCCGGATCTCTGACGCCGTGACTCTACCGCTGCGCCACCGTATGTGCTGGCTGCAGGCGACACTAGAACTATTGTTCTTGGCTTCCCCTGTGAGTGTGTTTCCAAGTCCAAATTCGAATTCTCAGCTCACACCGAACCATCAAGTCATGGACCACGCCACAGAATCGCTCTGTGTTGGAAGGAACTGCAGGTGCTGGTTTAAACCGAAGATAGACACAAAGTGCTGGAGTAACTCAGCGGGACAGGCAGCATATCAAGAGAGAAGGAATGGGTGATGTTTTGGGTGGAGACCCTTCTTCAGACTGGGTGTCAGGGAGGGGGACAGTGGATATTTGGGAAGGTCCAGAACCCTCACGAGTGGGTTAAGAGGGATATCGGCTAAATACAGGCAAAGGGGGGCTAGTTAGATGGAGAGTCTGAAGAAGGGTCTCGGCCCAAAACGTCACCCATTCCATCTCTCCAGAGATGCTGCCTTTTCCCGCTGAGTTACTCCAGCATTTACAGTGTTTGTGAAAGAACTGCAGATGCTGAAAAAATCGAAGGTCGACAAAAATGCTGGAGAAACTCGGCGGGTGAGGCAGCGTCTATGGAGCGAAGGAATAGGCGACGTTTAGGGTCGAGTCCCTTCTTCAGACTCTTCCCTTCTGTTAATTAGGAGGACAGTTAGACCGGTCGGAGAACTGGGAAGGGGGAGGGGATGGAGAGAGTGGGAAAGCAAGGGCTACTTGAAGTTAGAGGAGTCTAGATTTATACCGCTGGGGTGTAAGCTGCCTAAGCGAAATATGAAGTGCTGTTCCTCCATTATTTAGATGTTGTTCCATTCTGGTTGAATATCAAACTTTTCCCTAAATCATTTGGCCTCCCCATTCCATTTGCAAGCTTGTAATAGAAACATAGACACATAGAAAATAGGTGCAGGAGGAGGCCATTCGGCCCTTCGAGCCAGCACCGCCATTCATTGTGATCATGGCTGATCGTCCCCTATCAATAACCCGTGCCTGCCTTCTCCCCATATCCCTTGACTCCACTAGCCCCTAGAGCTCTATCTAACTCTCTCTTAAATCCATCCAGTGACTTGGCCTCCACTGCCCTCTGTGGCAGGGAATTCCACAAATTCACAACTCTCTGAGTGAAAAAGATTTTTCTCACCTCAGTCTTAAATGACCTCCCCTTTATTCTAAGACTGTGGGCCCTGGTTCTGGACTCGCCCCAACATTGGGAACATTTTTCCTGTATCTAGCTTGTCCAGTCCTTTTATAATTTTATACGTTTCCATAATCTTAAACCTCAGAAATCCCCAAATCACAGCAAGTTATTTAAAGACTAGAAACATTATTTGGAGTATTGTAGGCAGACAAAAATGCTGGAGAAACTCAGCGGGCGAGGCAGCATCTATGGAGCGAAGGAAATAGGCATTTTTGTGTACCAGCATTTACAATCGTATCTATCTCCCAGAGTCTCATTGTCTGGGTTTGCTGTGCTGGACCCAGCAGTCTAATCAACATTTGGTTTTCTTATCTGAGCCGCCTACACTCTGAGTGTAATGTAAATAGTTCTAATCCTTATTTTGACAGCACTAGATTAAACTGCACTGAAGCTCATCCAGTTATAGGCTGTCAGGTTATTCATAGCTTCTTGCAATCATATTATCTGAGGAATGTTTTGGACATGGGCCCTTCCATTCTTTCACCTAGTTGTCATGAAACCTCCTGAGACTGTGATAGTGAATGTCCTTGGTGACTTGGCCACCATCTACTGGTGGCTTGGAGTTCACTGGACATAGACACCTCACTCAGCAGGCCAGGATATAAAAACATAGAAACATAGAAAATAGGTGCAGGAGGAGGCCATTCGGCCCTTCGAGCCAGCACCGCCATTCATTGTGATCATGGCTGATCGTCCCCAATCAATAACCCGTGCCTGCCTTCTCCCCATATCCCTTGACTCCACTAGCCCCTAGAGCTCTATCTAACTCTCTCTTAAATCCATCCAGTGACTTGGCCTCCACTGCCCTCTGTGGCAGGGAATTCCACAAATTCACAACTCTCTGGGTGAAAATGTTTTTTCTCACCTCAGTCTTAAATGACCTCCCCTTTATTCTAAGACTGTGGCCCCTGGTTCTGGACTCGCCCAACAGAATCACAGGGGCAAGACAGTGAGGAGGCACGGTGGCGCAGCGGTAGAGTTGCTGCCCCACAGCGCCGGAGACCCGTGGTTCGATCCTGACTACGGGCGCTGCCTGTGCGGAGTTTGCACGTTCTCCCCGTGACCTGCGTGGGTTTTTCTCCGGTTGCTCCGGTTTCCTCCCGCACTCCAAAGACGTGCAGGTTTGTAGCTCGTGCGGGAAGGAATGGCAGATGATGGTTTAAACCGAAGTTAGACACAAAAAGCTGCTGCAAGTAAGAATTTCATTGTCCTATCTGGGACAATAAAACACTCTTGACTCTAGAGAATCTCAATGGGCCAGGCAGCATCTCTGAAGAAAGGGAACAGCTGTGCCAGCTGTGCCACCACTTTTATAGGACATTTTAGAGAGTTTTAGACGGTATAGAGGACTCTGGGCCAAATGCAGTCTGTGGCAGATAGAACATGTAAACTCCATACAGCCAGCACACAAATTGTGGGCCGAAGGGCCTGTGCTAGTGCTGCACTGTTCTATGTATCTATGTTTTATTGATGTATGTTGTATGTATGTTGAGAAGTTAATCAGACAAACAAACCTCATATATAACTCAGAGAGTTTTCTGTTCTACTGTTCTAGGTTCCATGTTCCATGTTCCATGTTCCATGTTTTCATGTTCCAGAACCAGGGGCCACAGTTTAAGAATAAGGGGTAAGCCATTTAGAACAGAGACGAGGAAACACTTTTTCACACAGAGAGTGGTGAGTCTGTGGAATTCTCTGCCTCTGAGGGCGGTGGAGGCAGGTTCTCTGGATACTTTCATGAGAGAGCTAGATAGGGCTCTTAAAGATAGCGGAGTCAGGGGATATGGGGAGAAGGCAGGAACGGAGTACTGATTGGGGATGATCAGCCATGATCACATTGAATGGCGCTGCTGGCTCGAAGGGCTGAATGGCCTACTCCTGCCCCTATTGTCTATTGTCTATAGAGGGTAGACAAAAGTGCTGGAGAAACTCAGTGGGTGCAGCAGCATCTATGGAGGGAAGGAAATAGGCAACATTTCGGGTCGAAACCCTTCTTCAGATTGTCTATGTTCCATGTTTCTATGTTCTATGTTCTATGTTCCATGTTCCATGTTCTATGTTCCATGTTCCATGTTCTATGTTCCATGTTCCATGTTCTATGTTCTATGTTCTATGTTCTATGTTCTATGTTCTATGTTGTATGATGGGCATTGTGACAAGTTCATATCACAAAACAAGCCATGCCCACAACTCTCAGACAGTGGGCTGGAAGGCTGAAAGGGGCAGATCGATAATTATTTGTATGCTGGTCAATTTGGACGATTTGCAAAAAGTATTGACAGAATCGCTAGGCGGATGGGATTGTTCCTTTTGCCCTGAACACAAAGCTTCACTTGTCACGAGTGCCGCTGTGTACCACCAAACTCCAGCACCAGAATAATAATGAGGCATTCAGAAGCTGGCTCCAGGCAGCATCCAACATCCAGAGGCCCTCCAGGGAGCGGAGCGGGGACTGGGACAGCAGTGAATCGCTTCTGACAGGAGGCTGTAAACGTCATTCACTTTCCTTGCGTGTCAAGTGAAGGGGAGGAACGGTGGCGCAGCGGTAGAGTTGCTGCCTCACAGCGCCAGAGACCCGGGTTCGATCCTGACTACGGGTGCTGTCTGTACGGAGTTTGCACGTATTCCCTGTGGGTTTTCTCCAGGTGCTCCGGCTTCATAGAAACATATAAAATAGGTGCAGGAGGAGGCCATTCGACCCTTCGAGCCAGCACCGCCATTCATTGTGAGCATGGCTGATCATCCCCTATCAATAACCCGTGCCTGCCTTCTCCCCAGGGCCTGTTCTTCTTCTGTACTGATTGGTGTTCTATATTCAACGTTATAATGTGGAAACAGGCCCAACTTGCCCCATCTACACTAGCCCCACGTTTGGTCCATATCCCTCCAAACCTGTCCTATCCATGTACCTGTCTAACTGTTTCTTAAACATTGCGATCGTTCCTGCCTCAACTACCTCCTCGTTCCAGGCACCCACCACCCTGTGTGTGAAAAAGTTACCCCTCAGATTCCTATTAAATCTTTTCCCCTTCACCTTAGACCTATGTCTTCTGGTCCTCGATTCACCTACCCTGGGCAAGAGACTCTGTGCATCTGCCTGATCTATTCCTCGCATGACGTTATACACCTCTATAAGATCACATACTCATCCTCCTGCGCTCCAGGGAATAGAGTCCTAGCCTGCTCAACCTCTCCTTATAGCTCAGACCTTCTAGTTCTGGCAACATCCTCGTAAATCTTCTCTGTACCCTTTCAAGCTTGACAAGTTTGACAAGGGAGTGCAGCGTAGGTTTACAAGGTTAATTCCCGGGATGGCGGGACTGTCATATGCTGAGGGAATGGAGCAGCTGGGCTTGTACACTCTGGAGTTTAGAAGGATGAGAGGCAATTTTATTGAAACATATAAGATGTTAAGGGCTTGGACACGCTAGAGGCAGGAAATATGTTCTCGATGTTGGGGGAGTCCAGAACCAGGGGCCACAGTTTAAGAATAAGGAGTAAGCCATTTAGAACGGAGACGAGGAAACACTTTTTCTCACAGAGAGTGGTGAGTCTGTGGAATTCTCTGCCTCAGAGGGCGGTGGAGGCAGGTTCTCTGGATGCTTTCAAGAGAGAGCTAGATAGGGCTCTTAAAAATAGCGGAGTCGGGGGATATGGGGAGAAGGCAGGAACGGGGTACTGATTGTGGATGATCAGCCATGATCACATTGAATGGCGGTGCTGGCTCGAAGGGCCGAATGGCCTACTCCTGCACCTATTGTCTATTGTCTTTCCTATAACATGGTGCCCAGAACTGAATGAAACAATGTCTGAAGAAGGGTCTCAACCCGAAACGTCACCCAATCCTTCTCTCCAGAGATGCTGCCTGTCTCGCTGAGTTACTCCTACATTTTTTTGTCTATCATCGGTTTAAACCAGCATCTGCAGTTCCTTCCTACACAACAATGTTTGACTGGGAGGAAGCAAGGAATATATGTTGCACCTAATGTAACAAAGATTGAGCAGCGGGTATTGCAACTGGTGACCAAACCAAGCCCAAACATACTGGAGTCTCCACTATACCGTGTGAAACACAAAAAGTGCAATTACTTAAACCCTTGGAGACTTTATTCGTCATAGAGTCATAGATCTTGCAAGCCCTTGGACCCACCTGGTTCAGTCTCGTTTGCCTGCATTTGGCCCACACCCCTCTAAACCCATTCATATTCCTATCCAAATGTCTTTAGAAATTCCTATTGCTATTTGGGCAATATCATCGAGTCAAAGAGTCATACAGCATGGAAACAGGCCCTTAAGGCCATGCCAACTGAAATGCTCCATTAGATAGACACAAAATGCTGGAGTAACTCAGCGGGACAAGCAGCATCTCTGGCGAGAAGGAATGGGTGATGTTTCGAGTCGAGATCCTTCTTCAGACTCTCCATCTAACTAGTCCCATTTGCCTGTATTTGGCCCAAATCCCTATAAACCCTCCCATTCTTATATCTATACAAATGTCTTTTGAAATCTCTGGAACTCTCTGTCACAGAAGGTAGTTGGGGCCAGTTCATTGGCTAAAGGGATCAGGGGGTATGGAGAGAAGGCAGGTACAGGATACTGAGTTGGATGATCAGCCATGATCATATTGAATGGCGGTGCAGGCTCGAAGGGCCGAATGGCCTACTCCTGCACCTATTGTCTATGTTTCTATGTTTCTATGAAATTCATATTGCTCCTTGGGCAATATTATACAAAGGCAGACAGCATGGAAACAGGACATGCCAACCAAGATCTAAGCCAGTCCCATCTGCCTGCATTTGTCAGAGTGTGTGCGTGTGTGTGTGTGTATGCGTGTGTGCACATGTGTGCGTGTATGTGTGTGGTACAGAAAACAGCCTGGGGCCTTAGATGGGACGACAGATGGCGCAATCTGGGACGACAGATGGCACAATGGGCTAAGTGTTCGGCTGGCAACCGGAAGGTGGCCGGTTCGAATCCCGCTTGGAGTGCATACTGTCGCTGTGTCCTTGGGCAAGACACTTCACCCACCTTTGCCTGTGTGTGAATGTGTGTGAATGTGTGTGAGTGATTGGTGGTGGTCGGAGGGGCCGTAGGCGCAGATTGGCAGCCACGCTTCCGTCAGTCTGCCCCAGGGCAGCTGTGGCTACAGAAGTAGCTTACCACCACCGAGTGTGACTGAGGAGTGAATGAATAATGCGATGTAAAGCGCCTTGAGTATTAGAAAGGACACTTCACCCACCTTTGCCTGTGTGTGAATGTGTGTGAATGTGTGTGAGTGATTGGTGGTGGTCGGAGGGGCCGTAGGCGCAGATTGGCAGCCACGCTTCCGTCAGTCTGCCCCAGGGCAGCTGTGGCTACAGAAGTAGCTTACCACCACCGAGTGTGACTGAGGAGTGAATGAATAATGCGATGTAAAGCGCCTTGAGTATTAGAAAGGCGCTATATAAATCCCATCCATTATTATTATTCATTAGTTTAGTTTAGTTTAGAGATACAGCGCGAAAACAGGCCCTTCAGCCCACCGAGTCCGCACCGACCATCGATCCCCGCACACTGACACAACCCTCCACACACTAGGGACGATTTTACTTTTACACAAAACCAATTACCCTACAAATCTGTATGTCTTTGGAGTGCGGGAGGAAACTGGAGCACCCAGAGAAAACCCACGCAGGTCACGGGGAGAACGTACGTACAAACTCCATACACACAGCACCCGTAGTCAGGATCGAACCCGGGACTCTGGCGCTGTGAGGCAGCAACTCTGCCGCAGCGCCACCACGCCACCTAAACAATTCCCATCCATGTATCTGTTTGAGTATCTGTGCCGTAAGCTTGTCTAAACTGAACATAAACCCCGTGTCAATTCTTAATGAGCTTTGTGGCTCTGGGTAATGGAGTTGAACCAAGGAGGAAGGTATCGCTCTCAAGACACCTCTTTAATGACGCAGATTTCTCTGGCACGAGTACATTTTAAAAGGGCAATGTTTGCATATGTCTCATCGGTGAAGAAGCAATGATGAAATCTGTCACACTGTCTGTCTGTCTGTCTGTCTGTCTGTCTGTCTGTCTGTCTGTCTGTCTGTCTGTCTGTCTGTCTGTCTGTCAGGTTTGGCAGTGGTGGTGTTTGCCGGGCAACCACGGGTGGCGAAGCGGTAGAGTTGCTGCCTCACAGCGCCAGCGTCCCGGGTTCAATCCCGACTACGGGTGCTGTCTGTACTGAGTTTGTACGTTCTCCCTGCAACAAGATGGTTTCCTCCCACACTCCAAAGACGTCTGAAGAAGGGGTTCAGCCCAAAACGTTGCCTATTTCCTTCGCTCCATAGATGCTGCCTCACCCGCTGAGTTTCTCCAGCATTTTTGTCTACCTCCAAAGGCGTGCAAGTTTGTCGGTTAATTGGCTTCTGAAAATTTGTAAAATGTCCCTGGTGTGTAAGAAAGAACTAGTGTACGGGGTGAATGACTATCAGTGCGGGCACCGTGGACTGAAAATCTAAAGTCTAAAGTAAACTGCGGAGAGCTTAGTTTAGTTTAGCTTGGAGATACAGCGTGGAAACAGGCCCTTCGGCCCACCGAGTCCCCACACTAGTTCTATCCTCCACATTACGGACAATGTACAGAAGCCAATGAAAATCTTATTTGCAAAAGCACAAGAGGTTTGTAAACACAGTATTCAATAAATAATGCAACAAACAAACAAGAAAACCTCATTGTGGATAAAAAAAAAGTGAATATAGTGCAAAAGAAAAGAAAGCCTAAAGTCCCTCGAGCAGCTCAGGCAGATTCAGTTCAACCTAGTTCAGGGATTAGTTGCTGTTTATAATGTTGAATAGCCTGATGGTTGTTGGGAAGAAGCTGTTCCTGAACCTGGACGTTACAGTTTTCAGACAACTGTACACTCTTCCTGATGGCCCAAGTGAAATGAAAGTTCATAAGTGATAGGTGCAGAATTAGGCCATTCGGCCCATCAAGTCTACTCCACCATTCATTCATGGCTGATCTATCTCTCCCTCCTAACCCCACTCTTCTGCCTTCTTTCCATAACCCCTGACATAACCCCAGCATGGACACAGGCCCTTCGGCCCATGCCACAGAATCACTCTGTATTGGAAGGAACTGCAGGTGCTGGTTTAAACCGAAGATAGAAACAAAGTGCTGGAGTAACTCAGCGGGACAGACAGGCAGCATCTCTGGAGAGATGGAATGGCTGACGTTTTGGGCTGAGACGTCACCCATTCCTTCTCTCCAGAGATGCTGCCTGTCCCGCTGAGTTACTCCAGCTTTTTGTGTCTATCTTTGGTTTAAACCAGCACCTGCAGTTCCTTCCTGCACATGATCCACCACTATCTCCTCAACAACTAAGCAGGGATGGGCAATAAAGACAGTCCTTGCTGGTGAGGCACATATTTCTTAACTGACTAAAATTCACTGGTGCAAAGATGTGTCTCTCGAGAGTCGTCACTGTTATATTACACGAGGAAATGCAACAAACCATCCAGTCATGGTCTCACAACTAACAATGACATCATTTATAGAGCCTCAGCTCATATTGGTCAAGGGAAATTGCAACGAGAACTTCCTGTTCTGTGACCAATGTACCAGGAATTATGGGTGTGTGTGTGTGTGTGTGTGTGTGTGCGCGTGCGTGCGTGCGTGCGTGTGTGCGTGTATGCATGTGAGCGCGTGCGTGTATGCGTATGAGTGTGTGTGCGTTTGTGTTAGCGTGGGTGTGGGTGTGTGTGTGCATGCATGTGGGTGTGTGCATGTGTGCGTTTGCACCTGTGTGTGTGCGTGTGTGTGCGCATGTGCGTGGTACGGAAAACAGCCTGAGGCCTTAGTTTAGTTTAGTTTAGAGATACAGCGCGGGAACAGGCCCTTCGGCCCACCGAGTCCACACCGACCAGCTAACTAACACTATCCTACACACACTAGGGACAATTTTACAATAACACCAAGCCGATTAACCTACAAACTAGTGTGGGGGGAAATGGAAGATCTCTGAGAAAACCCACGTAGGTCACGGGGAGAACGTACAAACTCCGTACAGACAGCGCCCGTAGTCAGGATTGATCCTATGTCCCTGGCGCTGTGAGGCAGCAACTCTACGCTGCGCCACCGGCCTTTGTTTACCCTCTCAGCTTCAAGACGCTGCCTCCCACAGTGCACCCGTCTTACAGCAGTTACAATATACGGCACTTTGCCGGTCTCATGTACTGAGCTACAGTGAAATTCATTTTTGTTTTCAGTTCAAAGTTCATGAGTGATAGGAGCAGAATTAGGCCATTCGGCCCATCACATCTACACCATTCAATCATGGCTGATCTATCTCTCCCTCTCAACCCTGTTCTCCTGCTTTCTCCACATGACGCCTGATACCTTGAGTTTAGCACAAGTATCACTATGCATACGCACTTAGATTCATCTTATCTCACTACCTCCAGAATAGGAACAATTTTACAGAGGGCCAATTAACCGACAAGCCCGCACGTCTTTGGGCTGTGGGAGGAAACTGGAGCACCCGGAGGTAACCCACGTGGTCAATAGACAATAGACAATAGACAATAGGTGCAGGAGGAGGCCATCCGGCCCTTCGAGCCAGCACCGCCATTCAATGTGATCATGGCTGATCATCCCCAATCAGTACCCCGTTCCTGCCTTCTCCCCATATCCCCTGACTTCGCTATTTTTAAGAGCCCTATCTAGCTCTCTCTTGAAAGCATCCAGAGAACCTGCCTGCACCACCCTCTGAGGCAGAGAATTCCACAAACTCACCACTCTCTGTGAGAAAAAGTGTTTCCTCGTCTCCGTTCTAAATGGCTTACTCCTTATTCTTACTCGGCCACAGGGATAACGCACAATTTTCACACAATCAGGATCGAACCCGGGTCTCAGCCTTAATGTTACCCATAACAATATTTAAAAAGACAGGAGAGCAGGTACATGGGTGAGAACGGGTCCAATGCGAGAACATGGGCCAGCTTAGATGGGGCATCTTGGTTGGTGTGGATGAGTTGGGCTGAACGGCCTGTTTCTGTTCTGTATGACTGTATCTCTATAAATGCTAACTTCCTCCAATATATTTGTAACCTCTTAAAGTATCTTTCATTTTTATGTATCGTCGAGTCATGTGGGTTATTAAGGAAAGATTTATATATTTGTAAGTTTAATTTTCCCCCGGCAGACAACCTAATTGTTGTTATTTCCTGATTATTTTTTACAAAGAATAGGCAATGAATATAAATCCCGAATTATTCCTGAGTTGTGATTGTGTGATTGAAGGAGACTTGTCCTCCTGAATGTCTAATCATCTGGAACCAAAACATGATTCTACTTTCCTTGTAACCCTTGCATCCCCTCTCTCCATCCCTCCCCCACCCAAGTCGTTGTAGCAGTTTCAAAGCCATCCTGTTTAGTCTCATTGTCTGTAACTTGTTTTCACCCAGTCTAGCCTGTTTCCCTTTATCATTGTCACTCTTCTGCATATCTTTCATTCATTTGTTCCATCTCTCTACATTGCCGACTATATCTCTCGTTTCCCTCTCCCCTGACTCCCAGTCTGAAGAAGGGTCTCGACCCAAAACGTCACCTAATTCTTCTCTCCGGAGATGCTGCCTGACCCGCTGAGTTACTCCAGCATTTTGTGCCTATCTTCGGTTTAAACCAGCATCTGCAGTTCCTTCCTGCACAATTATATCGGAGACTTGTCTAACCAGACGCAGGAACGGGAAGTACATGTTCCCGGATACAATGCGTTCAGGAAGGATAAGTAAACAAATAGAGGAAGAGGGTGTGTGATTTTGGAGACCGAGGTTAACAATGCAGTTGTTCAGAGAGAGAATACTCCCAGAGGGTTCATATACTGAACCTATTTGGTTAGTTACAGAACAGAAAGGATGGTGTTAAATATGGGTGCGTATACAAGATACACAAGGAACTGCAGATGCTGGCATCTTGAGCAAAGCACAAAATGCTGGAGGAACTCAACGGGTCAGGCAGCATCTGTGGAGGGAATGGACTCAACACACATCTGGACACTATATACATATGGACACATTGAGTCTGAAACATAGAAACATAGAAAATAGGTGCAGGAGTAGGCCATTCGGCCCTTCGAGCCGGCACCGCCATTCAATATGATCATGGCTGATCATCCAACTCAGTATCCTGTACCTGCCTTCTCTCCATACTCCCTGATCCCTTTTGCCACAAGGGCCACACCTAACTCCCTCTTAAATATAGCCAATGAACTGGCCTCAACTACCTTCTGTGGCAGAGAATTTCACAGATTCACCACTCTCTGTGTGAAAAATATTTTTCTCATCTCGGTCCTAAAAGATTTCCCCCTTATCCTTAAACTGTGACCCCTTGTTCTGGACTTCCCCAACATCGGGAACAATCTTCCTGTATCAAGCCTGTCCAGCCTGAAGAAGGGTCTCGACCCGAAACGTCACCTATTCCTTCTCTCCAGAGATGCTGCCTGTCCCGCTGAGTTACTCCAGCATTTTATGTCTGTCTTAAGAAAAATTGCATGTATTTTCAAGGACCCTGCTGTAATATGACACTGAAGGATCTCTGAATCAGATGGGGGAGAAGGCAGGAGAATGTCAAATCAAGTCAAGTCAAGTTTATTTGTCACATACACACACAAGATGTGCAGTGAAATGAAAGTGGCAATGCCTGCGGATTGTGCAAAAACTATAGAACAACTGAACAGAATAGATCAGAATCAGTATTTACATTTTAGAATTTAAAAAAAGACACAACACAACAGTAAATTAGTCCCTGATGAGATAAAAGTTTACAGTCCTGATGGCCTGTGGGAAGAAAACCCATGGAGTTGAGAGAGAAAGATAGATCAGCAATGATGAACGGCAGAGTAGACTTGATGGGCCGAATTACCTAATTCTATAACTTATGATCTTATGAGATCAGATGTCATCTGCATGTAACGTACCTGCTTGATATTATTTACTACTGAAAAGAACTATATATAAATATCAGGCAGGTCTGACATAGTGCGATGGTTTAGTTCCTAAGAAACCTCGAAATTGGACTCATATTGAATGGCGGTGCAGGCTCGAAGGGCCGAATGGCCTACTCCTGCACCTAATTTCTATGTTTCTAAATCTAAAAACAAATGGGGAAATGGCGATTAGGGGTTAGTGAGTTTCTGACTCGCAATAACAAAGTTATTTTTCCTGCAGGATTTAAAAAAATAAAGTTCTTTTCAATAGCCAAGTCTATTTTCGTTACTGCAAGCTAATAAAGCTGAAGGCTTTATGTTCCGTTGTTTACAAGAGTATCAATAGACAATAGGTGCAGGAGTAGGCCAGCACCGCCATTCAATGTGATCATGGCTGATCATCCACAATCAGTACCCCGTTCCTGCCGTCTCCCCATATCCCCTGACTCCGCTATTTTTAAGAGCCCTATCTAGCTCTCTCTTGAAAGCATCCAGAGAACCGGCCTCCACCGCCCTCTGAGGCAGAGAATTCCACAGACTCACCACTCTCTGTGAGAAAAAGTGTTTCCTCATCTCCGTTCTAAATGGCTTACTCCTTATTCTCAAACTGTGGCCCCTGGTTCTGGACTCCCCCAACATCGGGAACATGTTTCCTGCCTCTAGCGTGTCCAAACACTTAACAATCTTAAGCTTGTCCCATAGGCCTATATGCCCATATACCTCCACATATTTTTACCGTACAACTACAAACATTCCGTATCTATGTACTTGTAAAAATGTCTTTTAAATGTAGAAACAAGGAACTGCAGGTGTTGTTTTACAAAAAGATGCCGGTGTACAATGTGATCAGATGATCACCAGTCAGTGTGGACTTGTGGGCTAAATGTTCCTATTTCCAAGCATTGAAACATGCCCTTCTGCCCATCGAGTCCAAGCTGTCCATCGATCACCCTTTCATGCTAGTTCTATGCTATTCCCCTTTCTCATCCCTACACACTAAGGGCATCCTTACATAGGCCAATTAATCCACAAACCTGCACGTCTTTGAGACAAGGGTGGAAACTTGAATTCAAGCGGAGATTGAGAGATTCTTGATTCGTAAGGGGGTCAAGGGGAGAAGGCAGGAGAATTAGTTTAAGATTGATCAGACATAGTTGAATGGTAGAACAGACTCAATGGGCTGAATGGCCTAATTCTGCTCCAATGACTTACGATCTTGTGAATTTATGAAACCCATGCGATCACAGGAAAAACGTGCAAACTCCACACAGGCAGCACACGAGGTCAGGATCGAACCTGGGTCTCTGGCGCGGTGAGGCAGCAGCTCTACCTGCTCTACCACAGTGCCGCCCCGGTCACAGGCATTTGCCACAAACATTATTTGCCATCTCCACTGACCTCTCAGCATTACAGGCTGGCAATGGTGCTTTCTATGAGCAGTTATTTTCAGTTAATCAATAGCTAATTCAGAATTCACTCACCTTTACTTTTAATTAGTGCACTTGGACTTGCAGTCAATACTGAATCCTAAATCAGTATTTCTTTTGGAGTGTAATCAGTGGTTGCATGGTGAAAACTATTTGTGTTTCTTTGAGTGTTACACAATGCTCCACTATCAGCTCTGCTGTGAAAGGAGGATTTGTTCATTTCTATAGCGCCTTTCTCATCCACGGAAAATGCCAAAGAGCTTTATTTAGGTTTAGGTTGAGATGTAGATTTAGTTTCGTTTAGAGATACAGCACGGAAACATGACCTTCGGCCCACCGAATCCGCGCCGACCAGCGATCCCCGCACACTAACACTATCCCACACACACGAGGAACAATTTACATTTATACCAAGTCAATTAACCTACAAACCTGCACGTCTTTGGAGTGTGGGAGGAAACTGGAGCACCCGGGGTAAACCCATGCGGTCGCAGGGAGAACGTGCAAACTCCGTACGGACAGCGCCCGTAGTCAGGATCGAACCAGGGTCCTTGGCGCTGTAAGGCAGCAACTCTACCGCTGCGCCACCGTGCCGCCCATAAATGTTGAGTCGTCGAATCCACTTCTATTGACACCTGTGCACTGATGTGGGGATTGCTATTGAGGGAGTGCAGCGTAGGTTTACCAGGTTAATTCCCGGGATGGCGGGACTGTCATATGCTGATAGAATGGAGCGGCTGGGCTTGTACACTCTGGAATTTAGAAGGATGAGAGGATATCTTATTGAAACATATAAGATGTTAAGGGCTTGGACACACTAGAGGCAGGAAACATGTTCCCGATGTTGGGGGAGTCCAGAACCAGGGGCCACAGTTTAAGAATAATGAGTAAGCCATTTAGAACGGGGACGAGGAAACACTTTTTCTCACAGAGAGTGGTGAGTCTGTGGAATTTTCTGCCACAGAGGGCGGTTCTCTGGATGCTTTCAAGAGAGAGCTAGATAGGGCTCTTAAAAATAACGGAGTCAGGGGATATGGGGAGAAGGCAGGAACGGGGTACTGATTGGGGATGATCAGCCATGATCACATTGAATGGCGGTGCTGGCTCGAAGGGCCGAATGGCCTACTCCTGCACCTATTGTCTATTGTCTATTGTCTTAGATGGGGCATCTTGGTCGGCATGAACGAGTTGGGCCGAAGGGCCTGTTTCCATGCTGTATCTCTAAACTAAACTAAAAATAAATGGTTACTTGAATCATAAAGGGAAACATGAGCAAGGGAAAGACTCTGTCAGCATCATAGGACCACATCCTGTGAGTGTTTGTCACCACTGTGGCATGACCTGCGATTGTAACATCAGTCAGCGGACATCGATGTCGCTGTTCTGTGGTGGTGCATCATGACTCACTTGCAAGCAGATGCCACAGAATGACTGATCTGTGAGCAAGACGAAGATGAACCAACAGGATCTGATCGCAGCTCCCGGCTTGGCAGGAGAAATATGAGCTTGGTTTGCAATGCGAATCGCCCTGCTGATACTGGCCACACACAGCACCGTGTACACATGGACACAACATGCGGGCGTAACTCACAGTCAGGCAGCATCCCTGGAGAGAAGGAATGGGTGACGTTTTGGGTCGAGACCCTTCTTCAGACTTCAGACTCCACGCTAATCAAAACCATTTTTTAAAATCTCTCCAACTTGCCAACAATCCCCCCCCCCAGATTCTACAACACAACTGCACAACTCCCGATGTTGGGGAAGTCCAGAACAAGGGGTCACACAGTTTAAGGATAAGGGGGAAGTCTTTTAGGACCGAGATGAGAAAATCATTTTTTACACAGTGAGTGGTGAATCTGTGGAATTCTCTGCCACAGAAGGTAGTTTAGGGCAGTTCATTGGCTATATTTAAGAGGGAGTTAGATGTGGCCCTTGTGGCTAAAGGGATCAGGGGTATGGAGAGAAGGCAGGGATGGGATACTGAGTTGGATGATCAGCCATGATCATATTGAAGGCGGTGCAGGCTCGAAGGGCCGAATGGCCTACTCCTGCACCTATTGTCTATGTTTCTATTTATTTACAGCAATTTATACAGGCCAATTATCCTGCCTTCAAAGTCAGTATGGTGGCGCAGCGGTACAGTTGCTGCCTCACAGCGCCAGAGACAGGGGTTCGATCCCGACTACGGGTGCTGTCTGTATGGAGTTAGTACGTTCTCCCAGTGACCATGTGGGTTTTCTCCGGGTGCTCCAGTTTCCTCCTACACTCCAAAGACCAGTTCAGTTTTTTTTATTGTCACGTGTACCGAGGTATAGTGAAAAGCTTTTGTTGCGTGCTAAACGCACACAAGGGCGTACAGGTTTGTAGGTTAATTGACTTCGGTAAAGATTGTAAATTGTCCCTAGTGTGTGTAGGATAGTGTTAGTGTGTGGCGATCGCTGGTTGATGCAGACTTGGTGGGCTGAAGGGCCTGCTTCTACACTGTATCTCTAAAATAAACGAAACCTAAATCTAAACTAAGCTATTTATTTAAGAAGGAACTGCAGATGCTGGAAAATCGAAGGTAGACAAAAGTGCTGGAGAAACTCAGCGGGTGCAGCAGCATCTATGGAGCGAAGGAAATAGGCAACGTTTCGGGACGAAACCCTTCCGGGTTTCGGCCCGAAACGTTGCCTATTTCCTTAAGGGTTTCGTCCCGAAACGTTGCCTATTTCCTTCTCTCCATAGATGCTGCTGCACCCGCTGAGTCTCTCCAGCACTTCTGTCTACCTTCTAAACTAAACTAAACGAAACTAAATGATCGATTCTACACTGTCCGTCCTCGATCGGCGTCCTCTTTGATCTCTCGTTTTCACACCTTCCCCTTCCACAACTCTCGTTTCCCTCTCCCCTGACTCTCAGTCTGAAGAAAGGTCTCGTCTCGTAACGTTGCCCATTCCTTCTCTCCAGAGATGCTGCCTGTCCCGCCAAGTTACCCCAGCATCTTGTGTCTACTTTCGGTGTAAACCAGAATCTGCAGTTCCTTCCTAAACTAAGCTCAGCCCAGCTTCCCAACAGGTAGTTTTTTTGCTGCATACCTCCATCTCACGGAGGCCCCCAAGAGAACTTCAAGGACCATTGAGAGGTTGCCTCTGTTTACAGCCTAAAGGGCCTGTCCCACTTACGCGACCTTGGCTCGCAAATTACGCGACCTCGTGGTCGCTTGAGGCGTATGGGCACCGTATGGCCACGCGGGGCCGGCCCCACTTAGAAGCGCGGAGTTGTGCGGGGCTGGTCCCGACATCGCGAGGGGCTCCGAAATTCTTGCAGTGACCGAAATCTTCGCGCGCCAACAGCCTGTCGGCACGCAGGAGCATTGCGGTCGTACACGGTGTCTTGACGGCGTATACAGCGTCCTGACGCCATACACCTAGTGCATGGCGTTGCCGGATGACGTCACCGCCCGACGCCGTGCCCAAATTCAGTCGGCCCGCCTCCTGCCCAGCTGATTGGTAAGCATGACGTAAATGACGTCACGCGCGAACTTAATACGAACTCAGCGCGTACTTAGCGCGAACTTCGCGTGAACTCTACCGGTTGGTCGTGCCAAACGCACGCAATCACAATCGCATGGAAGTGGGACAGGCCCTTAACACTGTTTGCTGAAGGCCCCTGGGAAATTATTTATAGTCCCTGAAAGTGTGTCGGAATTGGTAGAGATCTTTGTTCAAAACCTTGAGCAAACAGGAAACCCGTGCGTAAATAGGAGTGAATTGTCTGCAGCAGATTTGACGGTGCCTGCAGCTGTCAGAGGGCGAAGGTCAGGGTTCAGGTGATCTGTGGAATGCAAAGGACGACATTTGTTCCGTTCATGATTAAATCAAGCTTTTTTTTATGGAGCTAACTTCACTTTTGTCCTTTTTTTCTCTTCCCAATTTGGAAGAGCCATCAGCCTTCAGAGGTAGACAAAAGTGCTGGAGAAACTCAGCAGGTGAGGCAGCATCTATGGAGCGAAGGAAATAGGCAACGTCTCGGGCCGAAACCCTTGGCTATTAGAAGATTGAGGGGGGATCTTATAGAAACTTACAAAATTCTTAAGGGGTTGGACAGGCTAGATGCAGGAAGATTGTTCCCGATGTTGGGGAAGTCCAGAACAAGGGGTCACAGTTTAAGGATAAGGGGGAAATCTTTTAGGACCGAGATGAGAAAAACATTTTTCACACAGAGAGTGGTGAATCTGTGGAATTCTCTGCCACAGATGGTAGTCGAGGCCAGTTCATTGGCTATATTTAAGAGGGAGTTAGATGTGGCCCTTGTGGCTAAAGGGATCAGGGGGTATAGAGAGAAGGCAGGTACAGGATACTGAGTTGGATGATCAGCCATGATCATATTGAATGGTGGTGCAGGCTCGAAGGGCTGAATGGCCTACTCCTGCACCTATTTTTTATGTTTCTATGTTTCTATTATCTTTCTGCAGCTGGGAGATGGTTAAAAATAAGGTGCCATAAATAAGATGACTACACAATTCTACTTTATGATTCATTGGGCCAATTAAACAGAATTAAGGCTCGGTGGGCCGAAGGGCCTGTTTTCACACTGTATCTCAAAGTATTCAAAGTATTCAAAGGTTTTTATTAGTCACATTCACATACACCGAGGTGTAATGAAGTGAAATGCTTTTTGCCATTTTGCAGCACACAAAAGAATACAGACATAACACCAATGAGAGTCTTAAACACAAAGAACATCCCCCCACAATGGCTCCCACCATGAGGGAAAGCACAAAGTCCAGTCTCTAAACTAAACTAAAGCTGATGAGGTGTGTCAAGACAATAGATCAGCCTTGGGATGGGAACTGTCAAACAAGATGAAGGGTTTTCTTTCTAAAGACCATATTGTGATCAGATCAAAGAAAATGACATGTGCAGGAAGGAACTGCAAATGCTGGTTTACACCGAAGACAGACACAAAATGCTGGAGCAACTCAGCGGGACAGGCAGCATCTCTGGAGAGAAGGAATGGGTGACGTTTCAGGTCGAGACCCTTCTTCAGACTGAGAGTCAGAGGAGAGGGAAACTAGAGATATGGAAGGGTAAGGTGTGAAAACGACATATCAAAGCAGACGATGATAAGGAAATGTAGAACGGTTCATTGTTGGCTGAGGGGAAGGTGACAATGAGGCGTACAAACAGTAACATTTAATCAGGAGGACGGTGGAACTAGTCGGAGAACTAGGAAGGGGGAGGGATGGAGAGAGAGGGAAAGCAAGGGTTACTTGAAGTTTGAGAAGTCAATGTTCATACCGCTGGGGTGTAAGCTGCCCAAGTGAAATATGAGGTGCTGTTCCTCCAATTTGTGCTTGGCCTCACTCTGACAATGGAGGAGTCCCAGGACAGAGAGGTCAATGTGGGAATGGGAGGGGGTGTTAATGTCTTTGGGAACCGGGAGATCAGGTAGGTTGTGGCAGACTGTGCGGAATAACCTGTTCTGCATTCAGAGTGACTGTGAATGATGGCACACTATTGGGAAATGTTGAAAGGACTTGAATGGCCTTTTCCCCACCCAGACCTTGTTTGGGAATGGGAAGGGAAGTTTCTAGCAACCGACTTGACATGTTCACTTACTTGGGAACAAGATGTTGCCGGTGTAGGTTTGGGGATAGATTCTCATTGACGCCTCGAGTAGATTAGGTCAGAATGCTCAAGGACTGAAGAAGGGTTTTGGCCCGAAACGTTGCCTATTTCCTTCGCTCCATAGATGCTTCTGCACCCGCTGAGTTTCTCCAGCATTTTTGTCTACCTTCCATGCTCAAGGACTAACCTGTTCCTCATTTCATTGAAATCTCTCCACTGGTTCCTCTTTCTGGTGGTTAGTGTACCTTCCATTTTATAAAGCACATTTCATCTCATATTTCGCTTGGTCAGCTTACTGCCCAGTGGTACGAATATTGATTTTTCTAAAGGGCCTGTCCCACTTGGCAATTTTTTCGGCAACTGCTGGCGTCATATCAGTGTCGCCAAAAGATTTTGAACATTTCAAAATCCAGCGGCGACAAAAAAAATGTTGCGACGCTTGAAAAAACACCGCGCGTCGATACGTCAACACGCCGCGAATGTTTCGGTGACCTGATACGTCAGTCAATGATGCCGGCAGTCGCTGAAAAAATCGCCAAGTGGGACAGGCCCTTAACTTCATGTAGCCCCGGCATTCCCCCTCTCTCTATCCCTCCCCCACCCAAGTCACACCAGCTTCTTGTTCTCACCCAACAAACAGCTTTATCATCGTTACGTTTTTGCATATCTTTCATTCATTGTTCTTTATCTCTCTACATCACCTTCTATATCTATCGTTTCTCTTATCCCTAACCAGTCTGAAGAAGGGTGTCAACCCGAAACATCACCCATCCCTTCTCTCCAAAGATGCTGCCTGTCCTGCTGAGTTACTCCAGCTTTTTGTGTCTGTCTTTGGTTTAAACCAGCGTCTGCAGTTCCTTCCTGCACATTTCACCTTGATGTGTTCAACTTGCGATCCAAAGTATGCGTTGCAAATATACTTTGTCTCACTTTAATTAAACAGAGCAATGTTGATAGAAAGTTAAATATTGAGCAGAGCACCAAGTTTACTCTTACAATCTTCTACAAAACAGTGACGTGGAATATTTCACATCCATCTCAGAGACCAGGTGAGGCCTGGATTTAACGTTTTCTTTTGATACATGGAAGATTCTGCAGAAACACAATCGGGTAGACTGGGATGTTTCCACCACTGGGAGAGTCTTGAATGAGGAGAGAGAATGCAATCCTGAGCTACTATCTAGCTCATTGGAGACCCTTGGACAATCTTCAATCAGACTTTACTAGACTTTATCTGGCACTAAATGTTATTCCCTTTATCATGTGCCTGTGTGGTGTGGACGGCGAGATTGTAATCAGCCAGGGTGATGCCTGGTGGGTCCATTGTTGGCGAGGGGAAGGTGTGATCTCAAGAGAAACAACGTGAAGAACTGTGGAATGGTAAAACGACTGGGGTTGAGGAAGGCAGCAAGGATGGAAGAGAGGGGAGGGGAGAGTAAAGGGCCTGTACCACTTGGGCGTCTTTTGCGTGTCACGCAGGTGGCGCGCGACGATTTTGTGAATCCCAAAATCCTGGGGCGCCGCGCGTGACGGCGCGTCACTGCCTATGCCACCATATCTCACCACACGCCATGCGCACGTCACGACGCACACATGAAAAGTAAATGATGTCGCGTAAATGACGCGCAAATAACGCCCAAGTGGGAGAGGCCCTTAAGTAGAAGTTACTTTGATAATTAGAGAATTCAATGTTCATACTGTTGGGTTGTCAGCTATCCAAGAACAGTATGAGGGATGAACGTTGAATTCTTGAATTTTTATAGGCCTTTCTCACGGGGCGACTTGACGCAAGAGGTAACCAGAGTTGAACATCGTGGGAACCTCGTACGATAACCGTACGGCATTCGTGGACCACCGTGGACCACCGTGGCGCTAACGGCAGGTACTCGTGTAACTTGTCGACTAGCTTGAATTTCTCCAAGAGTGACTTGTACACTTGTGGTTGAAGATTGAAACATTATATGGACGTAGTGGCCAGTGCGATATCCGTAATAACTCTTGCGTTTACCGTGGGAACTCCTGCGAACGGTGAACCCGGAAGTTTGAGTTTTAGTTTATTTTAGTTGTTGGCCACTCACCATTTGGTGTGACATCTAGAGCCCTTTATAAATGTCTGTATGTTAATGTGTGTTTTTTCCTCTTGGGCATTACTTTGTTTCTGTTGGAGGCTCCACATTTTATGATAGCCTGAAGTGTGATAATGCTTTTAACTCAGCAGTTTGATTGTCAGTGCTTGTTTACCTCATTGTTAAATAAATATATTTTTTACTATCAGATTGATGTCTGCAATTCTTCATTAACACATCACTACAAGATGAATGTCTCTAATGTTATTTCCCTCTCAAGCTGAAACACAAAATAGTTGAAGGGAGGTGATATAATCACATTTTCATTCTTTTTCATTTTTGAGTGTTCATGTCCCTCAATTGCTGAGCTATTTAAACGTTTGAAAGTTTCACCTCTCAGTAGATAATTAAATAAGACAACCATCACGGTCAATGTGAGACAAAGTCTTTATTCCTATTTGACAATATAAAAAGACGACTTCTTGCACATATTGAGAGAAGGTGCATCACACCAAACAACATTTGTCTAAAAAAGGGCTTCGCAAACATGAAAATCAACAAATGAGGCACGCTAGATTTTTTTAAACAGAAAATCTATTCATTAACCTCCGCAACAAGCCTAAACTCAGGCAATAAAAGGGACAATGCAATGTGCTAAATGACAGGTTTTGCGGACGACCATCTTATAGGAAGCACTTTTCAGAGGACAACACTAGAAAGTGAACCAAAGAGAAGTAAGCAGGATTACAACGGGACATTATTATCAGCTTATTTTCTATGCATGTCTGCTAACATGCAGTACTGTTCCTGTGGTCGGCTACCCATCAATAGAGCTGTCCTGCCACGGCACACTCCCCAATTGTGAATTGTAGTAAGCGCAGAGATGGCCTCTTTGCTCTTTCCCACTGTATGTGCCCGAGTTACCTTTGAAACGCTGCAGTGGGACCATTTCCGCCTCGGTTGCACCACTTCTCCATGTACCTAGTGTTATTCCCCCTGTGTCACTGTCCACTAGGTCACCGTCCTGGATGGCTGTTGCTGATCCAGCAGCTGCACCTCTCATTCGGATCAGGTTGTGCAGAACACATGCTGCATATACTATAGTCTCTACATTCTTGGGCTTCTGCTCCATTGTCTTGAGCAAGCATCTAAATCTGTTTGCCAAGATGCCAAAAGAATTTTCTACAACCCTCCTAGCCCTTGACAGCCTGTAATTGAAGATCCTGTGTTCCCTAGTTAGATTCCTCTGTGGATTAAGGACATTAAGCAGTTTATCATATTGTCCAAATAGAGGTCTCCGTTGAAAGATGGGCTTCACCCAGTGAGACTTCCTCTTAATTCTCTTTTTTAATTAATCTCACCCTTCTGCCTTCACGCAAGCGTCCTCGATTCACATAGTGGGCTGCTGCATACAGCGCGTCAATGAAAAACACCACCATCCTGTACTCGAAACTACTTAGTACAGGCATGTCTCCAAATGAGCCAATTCAACCAAGGGAGGATAATAGTGTGTGAAAAAAAAAGTGACATCATTTGTGCCACGTGATGATTTAACAACACTTCACAGTTCACAATGTTCATTCAAGATTTAACGGGAAAGCTCGGGAGACAGACAAGTCACTCGCACAAATAACAGAAATGCCGAGTACCCGTGGGAACTCTTTATCTACCCCCCGTTATATCGTGTGATATCGTGCTAGACCACGACCACTTCACTCTGGTTACATCTTGCGTCAAGTCGCCCCGTGAGAAAGGCCTATAAGGGATTTCTACTGGATCAAAGTGGCATTTGGATAAATAGACAATAGACAATAGGTGCAGGAGTAGACCATTCGGCCCTTCGAGCCAGCACCGCCGTTCAATGTGATCATGGCTGATCATCCCCAATCAGTACCGCGTTCCTGCCTTCTCCCCATATCCCCTGACTCCGCTATCTTTAAGAGCCCCATCTAACTCTCTCTTGAAAGCATTCAGAGAACCTGCCTCCACCGCCCTCTGAGGCAGAGAATTCTACAGACTCACAACTCTCTGTGTGAAAAAGTTTTTCCTCATCTACGTTCTAAATGGCTTACCCCTTATTCTTAAACTGTGGCCCCTGGTTCTGGACTCCACCAACATCGAGAACATGTTTCCTGCCTCTAGCGTGTCCAAGCCCTTAACAATCTTATACTGTATGTTTCAATAAGATATCCTCTCATCCTTCTAAATTCCAGAGTGTACAAGCCCAGCCGCTCCATTCTCTCAGCATATGACAGTCCCGCCATCCTGGGAATTAACCTTGTAAACCTACGCTGCACTCCCTCAATAGCAAGAATGTCCTTCCTCAAATTTGGAGACCAAAACTGCACACAATACTCCAGGTGTGGTCTCACTAGGGCCATTTACAACTGCAGAAGGACCTGTTTGCTCCTATACTCAACTCCTCTTGTTATGAAGGCCAACATGCCATTCGCTTTCTTGAACGAATGAATAAATGAATACTTTATTGTCACATGTGACAAGTCACAGTGAGATTCTTTGCTTTGTACACACCAGGTATGCAAAGAGTAGCCAGATAAAGGTCGCAGACAAAGTTACAAAGTCCTCCTTCGTTCCCGGAGCCGTGACCTCCAGGAAGTCCCTTGTTTCCATATTGTGCCTCTCATAACTTTATAAACTTCATAAGTTCATAAGTGATCGGAGCAGAATTAGGCCATTCGGCCCATCAAGTCTACTCCGCCATCCAATCATGGCTGATCTATCTCTCCCTCCTAACCCCATTCTCCTGCCTTCTGCCCGTAACCACTGACACCTGTACTAATCGAGAATCTATGTATCTCTGCCATACTCTATCTTATATACTTTTGTTATTTAAAGGCGCTCCCTTCTCTCACGCTGGTGCCATTGACAAGCATGGTAAAGGGCCTGTCCCACTGTACAAGGTCATTCAAGAGCTCTCCCAAGTTAAAAAAAATCAAACTCGTGGTAAGCACATAGAATGTACGTAGCGGGTACGTCGGAGCTCGGGGACGTCACTTAGAGGCTCGTAACGCTAACGGCAGGTACTCGTGAAACGCGGTAAGCTCGTGAAGATTTTTCAATCCACATCCACGAGAGCCCCGAGTACCTACAAGTGGCTATTACCGTAAATTTCCGAGTTCGAATTAGGGGAAACTCGGGAGAACTCTTGAATTAGCTCCTACAGTGGGACAGCCCCTTAAATAATACTCATGTTGTTATGAAAGATCTGCTGGCACTGGGCTCTTGCTTTGTTTTTGTACCGTGGGAAGGTCCAGTCCATCTGAAATGAATGAGGACCGTGTGAACCATTGGCCGAGATTCCCAACGAATGCTTTATCCACGGGTCGTTGGTGGAAAGATATGGGAATTTGACTGAATCTGGTGCCATTTCTGATTATTTGGTCTTGGCTTTGCAATGACTCATGGAGCCAGCTGCTCAAGTTAATAAACGCTTCACCCTTGGCAAGGGAAACCGATTACTGCATTAGTCTGACAGGGTTGCATGACAACTAACGTGATCAAAATGCATTCACAGCAACAACTGGTGCGGCACGGTGGCGCCGCTGGTAGAGCCGCTGCCTCACGGCGCCAGAGACCCGAGTTTGATCCTGACCTCGGGTGCTGTCTGTGTGGAGTTCGCACGTTCTCCCACTTGACCACTTGTGTTTCCTTCGTGTGCTCCGGTTTCCTCCCACAACTCTACCGCTGCGCCACCGTGCCACTCTGATAAGTAATATGTTAAAATGTTCTTTGGAGATTGGAGCATCAAAAATGAGGTTGCATCCTTCTAACGAGGCATTAAATTGAGATCTCGGGTTAGGGAGAAGCAGTACGGAGCAAAATTTGAGGAAAACTATGATGTTGTTGAATATTTATTCCTTATATAAATATTAATATTTCTAAAAGCCAATTATCTGATCATTGTCACTTGCTGTTGGTACGAGCTTGCAGATTGCAAATTGCTGTGTGTGTGTCCTGTATTCCTACAGTGACTATGCTTCAAAGACAGGAATGAACAGCAGATAGACACAAAATGCTGGAACATCAAGGAACTGCAGATGCTGGTATGCACCAAAGAAAGACACTAAAAGATGGAGTAACTCAGTGGCTGTAATAACTCAAAGATAGACACAAAATGCTGGAGTAACTCAGCTGGACAGGCAGCATCTCTGGAGAGAAGGAATGGGTGACGTTTCGGGTCGAGACCCTTCTTCAGACTGAGAGTCAGGGGAGAGGGAGTTACGGAGATATGGAAGTGTAAGAGATCAAAAGAAATGAGGATCTAGGAAAATGTAGAAAAGGTCATAGTGCAGGAAGGAACTGCAGAGGCAGAGTTCGAACACGAGGTCGAATTCGGGTCGAGGTCCTTCATCGTCTGAAGAAGGGTCTCGACACGAAACGTCACCCATTCCTTCTCTCCAGAGATGCTGCCTGTCCCGCTGAGTTACTCCAGTTTTTTGTGTCTATTTTAGAATAGATCATTGTTAGCCAGGGAGAAGGTAACAACAAAGCAAACAGAGATAAAATATAATCAGGGGGACAGTCAGACTGGCCGGAGAACTGGGAAGGGGGTGGGTTTAAGAAGGAACTGCAGATGCTGGAAAATTGAAGGTGGACAAAAGTGCTGGAGAAACTCAGCGGGTGCAGCAGCATCTATGGAGCGAAGGAAATAGGCAACGTTTCGGGTCAGAAGAAGGGTTTCGGCCCAAAACGTTGCCTATTTCCTTTGCTCCATAGATGCTGCTGCACCCGCTGAGTTTCTCCAGCACTTTTGTCTACCTGGGAAGGGGGAGGGATGGAGAGAGAGGGGAAGCAAGAGTTACTTGAAGTTAGAGAAGTCAATGTTCATACCGCTGGGGTGTAAGCTACCCAAGCGAAATATGAGTTGCTGTTCCTCCAATTTGCGCTGGGCCTCAAACACCTTGGGATTTACTGAAAGGGACAGAGAATGATCCCCTTGATAGATCAGCCATGATTGATTGGCAGAGTAGACATGATGGGCTGAATGGCCTAATTCTATTCCTATCGCTTATGGCCTTATGACCTTAAAGTGTAAAGAAAGGGCGACTGCTTTGAATATTTTGTGGAGGATTGAGATTGTGATGAAAAGCTGCTGACTCCTGGAATGCCAGTTTTATGTTAGTGTGGAGACCAATTTATGGCATTTATGAAAACTAATTTTTCACCCAGGTGTGTGGAGCGAGCTGCCAGAACAAGTAGTTGAGATAGGTACATTTAAATGACATTTGGACAGGTACATGGATAGGACAGGATTAGAGGAACATGGGCAGGTGAGACTCGTGTAGATGGGACACAGAATGCTGGAGTAACTCAGCGGGACAGGCAGCATCTCCGGAGAGAAGGAATGGGTGACGTTTCGGGTCGAGACCCTTCTTCAGACTGGTCAGGGATAAGGGAAACGAGAGATATAGACGGTGATGTGGGGAGACAGAGAGCAGGAGGAATCACAGCGAGTGAGGAGGAGAACTTCTTTAAAGTAGCTGGGACATGTTGGTAGGTGCAGGCAAGGTGGGCCGAAGGGCCTGCATCTGCTCTACGACTCAATAGACATTAGACAATAGACACGAGGTGCAGGAGGAGGCCATTCGGCCCTTCAAGCCAGCACCGCCATTCAATGTGATCATGGCTGATCATCCCCAATCAGTACCCCGTTCCTGCCTTCTCCCCATATCCCCTGACTCCGCTATTTTTAAGACTCGATGACTCTATGCCTGCTGTTAATCAATGAAGCACAGTATGATAAATATGTTTAATTCATTTATTAAATGCTACAGCTCTCTGTCCATTCCCCCCATTCATGTCGGTGGATTGATTGGGCCACGGCAGAAGCTTTTAGTATATTAGCCTTTCCTTTTAGTATAATTAGCATGGCAGTAAAAACGCTGAAGAGTTATAAACAATGATAGGAAACTGTTTCTGACCTGCTGGGTTGTTTAGCAGATCCAGCCCATCCTGTTTCTGATGTGTAAACAATCAGTACCCTTAATCAGTACCTGCCAGGCTTAATTTTTAACAGAGGGCGGTGGAGGCCGGTTCTCTGGATACTTTCAGGAGAGAGCTAGATAGGGCTCTTAAAGATAGCGGAGTCAGGGGATATGGGGAGAAGGCAGGAATGGGGTACAGATTGGGGACGATCAGCCATGATCACATTGAAGCCCCTAGAGCTCTATCTCTCTCTTAAATCCATCCATTGACTTGGCCTCCACTGCCCTCTGTGGCAGGGAATTCCATAAACTCACAACTCTCTGGGTGAAAAAGTTTTTTCTCACCTCAGTCTTAAATGACCTCCCCTTTATTCTAAGACTGTGGCTCCTGGTTCTGGACTCGCCAACATTGGGAACATTTTTCCTGCATCTAGCTTGTCCCGTCCTTTTATAATTTTATATGTTTCTATAAGATTGCCCCTCATCCTTCTAAACTCCAGTGAATACAAGCCTAGTCTTTTCAATCTTTCCTCATATGACAGTCCCGCCATCCCAGGGATCAATCTCGTGAACCTACGCTGCACTGTCTCAATCACAAGGATGTACTTCCTCAAATTAGGAGACCAAAACTGTACACAATACTCCAGATGTGGTCTCACCAGAGACACATTACAGATCCACTAATCCAGTGTTCTGATGGATGTTCTGGTTTTCAAATCTTTCCAAGGATTTAAAATACATCATCTTAAATTAACAGGATCGTAATGGTGTCCATAATCCTTGCGATTCAGCTTAGTTTAGTTTATTGTCACGATTAGTTTAATTTAGTTTAGTTTAGTTTAGAGTTACATTGTGGAAACAGGCCCTTCGGCCCACCGGGTCCGTGCCGACCAACGATCCCCGTGGATTAACACCCACTAGGGGCATTTTTTAAAAACATTTACCAAGCCAATTAACCTACAAACCTGTACGTCTTTAGAGTGTGGGAGGAAACCGAAGATCTCGGAGAAAACCCACGGAGGTCACGTGGGGAGAACGTGCAAACTCCGTACAGACAGATCTAGTAGTCGGGTTTCAAACCCGGAACTCCGGCGCTGCATTCGCTGTAAGGCAGCAACTCTACCGCTGCGCCACTGTATATCTAAAGTGTACCGAGATACAATGAAAATAATTGTTGCATGCAAACCAGTCGGTGGAAAGACAATACATAGAAACATAGAAACATAGACAATAGGTGCAGGAGTAGGCCATTCGGCCCTTCGAGCCTGAACCATTCGCCATTCAATATGATCATGGCTGATCATCCAACTCAGTATCCTGTACCTGCCTTCTCTCCCTTTAGCCACAAGGGCCACATCTAACTCCCTCTTAAATATAGCCAACTGTGGCCTCAACTACCTTCTGTGACAGATTCATCACTCTCTGTGATTAGTTTACAATCGAGCCATTCACAGTGTACAGATACAGGATAAAAGGGAGTAATGTTTAGTGCAAAGTAAAGTCCTGTACAGTCTAATTACAGATAATCCGAGGGTCTCCAATGAGGCTTCAACCCAGACTCAGTGGACCAAAGAGCCTGCTTCCTAAAGTCTAAGGATGAAATTCATTTTCATCTCACCACCTCTCTCACATCTCAAGCCTTCAACCAAGTACAGCATGTGTAAGGATGCGAAAATAGACAGTGAGGAGGTGTTGGAGGTCCACTGTGATGGATGTTTGTGTAAATTGTGTTAAGTGTGTGTGTCTTGGTTTTTTTCAAAATTAATGTTAAGACTGTAGAAATGCAATTTCATTCATACCAAGCTGTTTGAATGACAATAAAAGGCATTCTATTCTAGACCCAAAATGCTGGAGTAACTCAGTGGAACAGGCAGCATCTCTCTGGAGAGAAGGAATGGGTCAGGAGATGGAAGGATGCGATCTGGATCAATCAGTCCCAGGAAGGGTCCTGGTCCGAAGTGTTGTGCGTCAGATTCAGATACAATCTTTATTGTCATTCTGCAGTGTACCAGTACAGAGACAACGAAACGCAGTTAGCATCTCACCCAGAAGAGCATCTCACATAGAATAATGAGCAGTAATAACCATCACCTCCACAGATGCTGCCTGTCCCGCTGAGTTGCTCCATCTTCAGCATCTGCACGACCTTGTGTCTCTGTTTTACTGCTGCTGGATAAAGCAGGAACATGTTTAAGAAGGAACTGTAGAGGCTGGAAAATCGAAGGTGCACAAAAATGCTGGAGAAACTCAGCGGGTGCAGCAGCATCTATGGAGCGAAGGAAATAGGCAACGTTTCGGGACGAAACCCTTAAGGAAATAGGCAACGTTTCGGGACGAAACCCTTAAGGAAATAGGCAACGTTTCGGGCCGAAACCCGGAAGGGTTTCGTCCCGAAACGTTGCCTATTTCCCTCGCTCCATAGATGCTGCTGCACCCGCTGAGTTTCTCCAGCATTTTTGACCACCTAAAGCAGGAACATTGCGACTTTGCATACAGCACTGTGCACCAAATGGCTCTCGTTGACAGATGCAAAATGCTGGAGTGACTCAGCGGGACAGGCAGCATCTCTGGGGAGAAGGAATGGGTGACGTTTCGGCTCGAGACCCTATCTTCAGCCTGAAGAAACGGCGCCCATCCCTTCTCTCCAGAGATGCTGCTCGTCCCGCTGAGTTACTCCAGCTTTTTTGAGTCTATCTTCGAACTACGAGGCGCTGTTCCTTTCTTTGACATCAGGATAAGGGATCAAACGAACCAGGGTCCCAAACTGGCTTTTCTTTCTTTTCTTTTAAAATCTTTTTATTCGTTTTTTTTTCAAAAGCAAAAACGAAACAACAAAAAAGTAATGATAAACATAACAGTGATATTAGAAACATAGAAACATAGAAAATAGGTGCAGGAGTAGGCCATTCGGCCCTTCGAGCCTGCACCGCCATTCAATATGATCATGGCTGATCATCCAATTCAGTATCCTGTACCTGCCTACTCTCCATACCCCCTGATCCCTTTAGCCACAAGGGCCACATCTAACTCCCTCTTAAATATAGCCAATGAACTGGCCTCAACTACCTTCTGTGGCAGAGAATTCCACAGATTCACCACTCTCTGTGTGAAAAATGTTTTTCTCATCTCGGTCCTAAAAGACTTCCCTCTTATCCTTAAACTGTGACCCCTTGTTCTGGACTTCCCCAACATCGGGAACAATCTTCCTGCATCTAGCCTGTCCAACCCCTTAAGAATTTTGTACGTTTCAAAATATTGATACATAGGGATTAGGGTTACATTAATGGCAGGTATAACCTAAATATGGTCTTGATGTAAATATAGTTAAGTGTTTAAAAGAAAACTTATATGTATTAAACAAAAAGATAAAAAGAAAAAAAAAGAGAAAAATAGAAAATACGAAAAAACAAAACCCCCCTAAACTAAAGAAAAAAAAAGCAAAACAGAATCTGGGCTGCAAAAAGTTTCAACAAATGAAGTCCCTGTTTGTCGTCGAGTCCATTCCACCGTATAACGGTAAAAAAAATGATTATAACAGCTGGAGAAGGGGTGGCTTTTCAATCTCACCAGTTTCACTTCCACGCCGTATCTTGGCGACATCAAATGTTACGTCAAAGATAAGACATCATGATGCATCTGTTGTTAAATCCTTTGAAGAATTTCTTTGCATGTAAACAGTCTTAGCTGTTTACTCCGCCGCATCTTGCATCAGATGCTTCCTGATGCCACTTTCTTTGAACCAGAGAATTTTAACAACTGTGTTCTTTCTATCCAAGAGAAAATATCACTATTGGTTGCTGTCGTTAGTCATGTTGTTCTTTGAACCTAAAGTTCTCCATTGGAAGACAAGCTACTCATTCATCTCAAGAAACTTCAAAGGCAGTCTGTGTACTTTTTAAATATTCCTTCACTGCAGCACGGTGGCGCAGCGCCTCACAGCGCCAGAGACCCAGGTTCGATCCTGACCTGTGACCCTGTCCCACTGTACCTCGGTACACGTGACAATAAACTAAACTAAACTAAACTAAACTAAACTTTCATGGACTCATGAGGCTGTCAGGCTGTTGTTAAAGACCCATCACGTTCACTAATGTCCTTCAGGGTGAGAAAAATCCTCTGTCATTAGACTGTCTGGCTATTTCTGGGCCAACTGCTGAGGGTCTGTCCAAAGTCGCCCAAAAAAGCCAATTAAGGCTCAGCGATAAATGGTGACTTTCCCGTTGTTTGTCTTAAGAACAAATGGATGCGAACGGGAGCGTTTGGTCTTAATTACGTTAACTTTACGGGGCGAACTATGGGGGACAAGCACATTTCAGCAGCGCATCTGTCAGTACTGGGATAATGGGTCTGCGTGCACAAGTACTTTGGAATATGGACAGCTCCTGGCTTAATTTAGTTTAGTTTAGTTTAGAGATACAGCACGGAAACAGGCCCTTCGGCCCACCGAGTCCACGCCGATCAGCGATCCCCGCACACTAACACTATCCTACACACACTAGGGACAATGTTTTTACATTTACCATGCCAATTAACCTACACACCTGTACGGCTTTGGAGTGTGGGAGGAAACTGAAGATCTCGGAGAAAACCCACGCAGTTCACGGGGAGAACGTGCAAACTCCGTACAGACAAGCGCCCGTAGTCGGGATCGAACCCGGGTCCCCGGCGCGGCATTTGCTGTGAGGCAGCAACTCTACCGCTGCGCAGTTGCAACGCTGAGACAGGTAAATAAATCCTGGCTGTTCTATCTCTCCCTCTCAACCCCATTTTCCTGCCTTCTCCCAGTAACCTCTGACACCTGTACTAATGAAGAAGGGTCTCGGCCCGAAACGTCACCCATTCCTTCTCTCCAGAGATGCTGCCTGTCCCGCTGAGTTACTCCAGCATTCTGTGTCTAATTTTGGTTTAAACCAGCATCTGCAGTTGCTTCCTACACATCCTTCCTCAGATAAGGGGCCCACAACTCCTCCCAATACTCCAAGTAGGGAGTATTTTCTCCGTAATGGATCAACTGACACTGCATTAAGATTCTTCAAATTTTCTAGATGCTGCACAGAAATGTTTAGCGGAAATAGCTAAGTAGTACCGTACTCATTAATCAGGGGCTTCAAAGGGACGTGACTATCTGAGTTATAAAGTCCTGCTGTCAACCCTTGAATCCAATTTGCCTAAAGTTGCTTAATTTATGGAGAAATCACCAGTTTGTTGATTTGTGGAGGTAATTCAGATCTGAAGAACCTTTTCTCCAATATAGCTTTCAATAAACAAAGGGCCTTTGTAGCTTCTTTCAAAATTAGTTTTTGATGTATTCATTCTCATTAAAGTGAGAGGTGTCAGACAGAGCAGTGGAATGTATATTATTCTGCTCTATTGCTCCTGATAGGATTAAGGTCTCACAGCCCAGAACCATTGATAGTAACCTCCAGGCATTTGTCTTGATAAATCTGTAAGTATATTTTCCAACAACAAGTTTATAGATCCCAGGCTCTGGAACTCCCTCCCCCAACTGATCTGCAATTCCGTGTCCCTCACCATCTTCCAGTCCCGCCTCAAGACCCATCTCTTCACCTCTGCCTATCCTTAGCCCCACATCCCCCTCCCTTTTCATCTGTGCGTTAATTGCCTCATATTGTGTTTTGAATTGAATTCTGTCTTTACTTTGTGTACTAGTCATGTCTCTACTATTTATTTCATTCCCCTTACATGTTTTTCCTCTACCTGCTAAATTTTTGTAAGGTGTCCTTGAGACTCTTGAAAGGCGCCCATAAATAAAATTTATTATTATTATTATTATTATAGATCATGTTGAAACAACTGACAGAGAAGATGTTTTCACAGATCCAGTAGGACAGGGTGGCTCAGTGGTGGAGTTGCAGCCTCACAGCGTCAGAGACCCAGGTTCGATCCTAACTAAGGGTGCTGCCTGTAGGGAATTTGTATGTTGACTTGTGAGGGTTTTCTCCGCGAGCTCCGGGTTTCCTCCACACTTTCCAAAGACTTACAGGTGTGTAGGCTAATTGGTTTGGTACAATTATAACTTGGCCCTCGTGTGCGTTGGGTGGTGTTAGTGTGCGGGGATCGGCGGTCGGCACGGACTTGGTAGGGCCTATTTCCACACCATATCTCTAAACTAAATTTCAGATTTCTGTGCCTGGGATCTCCGGTTTCCTCCCACACTCCAAAGACGTACAGGTTTGTTGGTTAATTGGCTTGGTGTAATTGTAAATTGGCCCTGTGTAGGAAGGAACTGTGGATGTTTGGTCTAAACCGAAGATAGACACAAAATGCTGGAGTAACACAGTGGGACAGGCAGCATCTCTGGTGAGAAGGAATGGGTGATAGACAATAGACAATAGACAATAGACAATAGGTGCAGGAGTAGGCCATTCGGCCCTTTGAGCCAGCACCACCATTCAATGTGATCATGGCTGATCATCCCCAATCAGTACCCCGTTCCTGCCTTCTCCCCATATCCATGTTTTGTGTCGACCGGAAACGTCACCCATTCCATCTCTCCAGAGATGCTGCCTGTCCCGCTGAGTTAGTGTCTGTCTTCAGCTGTGGAGGTAGACAGAAAATGCTGGAGTAACTCAGCGGGACAGACAGGCAGCATCTCTGGAGGGGTGGAATGGGCGGCGTTTCGGGTCGAGACCCTTCTTAGAAGAATTAGAATTAGAATTAGAATTACCTTTATTGTCATTCGGACCTTACGGTCTTAACGAAATTTCGTGCCTGCAGTCATACATACAATAATAAACAACAATAAACACAAATTAACATCCACCACAGTGAGTCCTCCAAGCACCTCCTCACTGTGGTGGAGGCAAAAATTTCCACCCACACTCCAGACTGATGTCGGGGGAGTGGGCGGGACAGTGATAGAATGGAGTCGGAGACAGTAAGACTGGCGGGAGAACTGGGAAGGGGGAGGGGATGGAGAGAGAGGGGAAGCAAGAGTCAAGAGTGTTCAATTGTCGTCTGTCCCAGATAGAACAATGAAACTCATACTTGCTGCAGCACAACAGAGTATGTAATCTGTCACGGTGGCGCAGCGGTAGAGTTGCTGCCTTGCAGCAAAAATGCAGCGCCAGAGACCCGGGTTCGATCCCGACTACAGGTGCTGTCTGTGTGGAGTTTGCACGTTCTCCCCGTGACCTGCGAGGGTTTTCTCCGAGATCTTCGGTTTCCTCCCACACTCCAAAGACGTGCAGGTTTGTAGGTTAATTGGCTTGGTAGAAATGTAAAATTGTCCAAGTTGGCGATATGCAGAGTACTGCCCTGCCGACTACAAAATTCAGAAGGATCAGAAGGTAGAGGGAGTGCAGAGAAGGTTCACCAGACTGATTCCTGGGATGTCAGGACTGTCTTATGAAGAAAGACTGGATAGACTTGGTTTATACTCTCTAGAATTTAGGAGATTGAGAGGGGATCTTATAGAAACTTACAAAATTCTTAAGGGGTTGGACAGGTTAGATGCAGGAAGATTGCTCCCGATGTTGGGGAAGTCCAGGACAAGGGGTCACAGCTTAAGGATAAGGGGGAAATCCTTTAAAACCGAGATGAGAAGAACTTTTTTCACACAGAGAGTGGTGAATCTCTGGAACTCTCTGCCACAGAGGGTAGTCGAGGCCAGTTCATTGGCTATATTTAAGAGGGAGTTAGATGTGGCCCTTGTGGCTAAGGGGATCAGAGGGTATGGAGAGAAGGCGGGTATGGGATACTGAGTTGGATGATCAGCCATGATCATATTGAATGGCGGTGCAGGCTCGAAGGGCCGAATGGCCTACTCCTGCACCTAATTTCTATGTTTCTATGTTTCTATGTAATCATAATAAATAATATCACAAAAATTGAGAAGAAAAAAAAAAAGAACAGGGGCTATTTGAAGTTAGAGAAGTCAATGTAAATTCAGCTGAGGCGATGCAGGTTCATGGCACATCAATATGCATGCCGATTTGGAGAAGGTTAGCGGATTCACGCTCGTTTCGGTTCGCATCTGACGGCAGTAGGCAGCCAGCACTAATGCATTCATCTCCGTGACATGGGGAGATTGAGGGCGGGCAGTCAATTGAAGGTTCTGACCCACATCCGTTAGCCTCTAAGCCTCTCCATGAAGCACAGACTCTGTAATTAGTGGCGATTAGCTCTGGACTTGGAAATACAGTTCATTTGCATGCTCAAGAAGGAACTGCGGATGCTGGGAAATCGAAGGTAGACAAAAGTGCTGGAGAAACTCAGCGGGTGCAGCAGCATCTATGGAGCGAAGGAAATAGGCAACGTTTCGGGACGAAACCCTTCCGGGTTTCGGCCCGAAACGTTGCCTATTTCCTTAAGGGTTTCGTCCCGAAACGTTGCCTATTTCCTTAAGGGTTTCGTCCCGAAACGTTGCCTATTTCCTTCGCTCCATAGATGCTGCTGCACCCGCTGAGTTTCTCCAGCACTTTTGTCCACCTTCATTTGCATGCTCGCTCGGTCAGACCTGGAATGAGGTTCCTTGTGTCGGACGGGAAGCTTCAGGCGCCGAGGATCGGACTTTACTGGACTTTATCTTGCACTAAACGTTACTCCCTTTGATCCTGTGTCTGTACACTGTGGACGCTTGATTGTAACTATGTATTGTCTTTCCGCTGCGTGTAGGAAGGAACTGCAGATGCCGCCGGTTTACACCCAAGATAGACACAAAATGCTGGAGTAACTCAGCGGGACAGGCAGCGTCTCCGGAGAGAAGGAATGGGTGACGGTTCGGGTCGAGGCTGAAGAAGGGTCTCGACCCGAAACGTCACCCATTCAATAGACAATAGACAACAGGTGCAGGAGTAGGCCATTCGGCCCTTCGAGCCAGCACCGCCATTCATGTGATCATGGCTGATCATCCCCAATCAGTACCCCGTTCCTGCCTTCTCCCCATATCCACTGGCTCCGCTATTTTTAAGAGCCCTATCTAGCTCTCTCCTGAAAGCATCCAGAGGACGGTGAAACTAGTCGGAGAGCTAGCGTGGGGAGGGATAGAGAGAGAGGGAAAGCAAGAGTTTCTTGAAGTTAGAGATATCAATATTCTTGTGGCTTCGGTAGATTCATGAGCACTGTAACCAAACCTGTCTGAGCTACTCCAGCGCTTTGTGTCTAACTCAAGTGACTAGCGGGTTCGATCCTGACTTATGGCCCTGTCCCACGGTACGAGTTCAATCCAAGAGCTCTCCCGAGTTTAAAAAAAATCAAATTCATGATAAGCACGGAGAATTAACGTAACAGGTACGTCGGAGCTCGGGGACGTCACTTAGCGGCTCGTAACGCTAACGGCAGGTACTTGGGAAGACTCACTAACGGGAGGTATGCACGGGAAGACTCGTGAAGATTTTTCAACATGTTCATCCTGAGGAGCACCTTCAGCGACAGACTGGTTCCACCAAGATGCAGCACAGAACGCCACAGGGGATCCTTCTTCCCTTTGGCTATCAAACTATACAACTCCTCCCCCTTCTGTCGTGGGGTAGACAATAGACAATAGACAATAGGTGCAGGAGTAGGCCAAAAATGTCCACGAGAGCCCCAAGTACCGACGAGTGGCCATTACATTAAATCTCCGAGTTCAAATCAATGCAAACTCGGGAGAACTCTTGGAATGAACTCCTACAGTGGGACAGGGGCCATTATGGATGCTGTCTGTACGGAGTTTGTACGTTCTCCCTGTGGACCTGCGTGGGTTTTCTCCGGGTGCTCCGGTTTCCTCCCACACTCCAAAGACGTGCAGGTTTGTAGGTTAATTGGCTTTGGTACAAGTGTAAAATTGTCCTTAGTATAGGCAGGGCAGTGTTAGTGGACAAGGGTCGCTGACTCCATGGGTCGAAGGGCCTGTTCCCACGCTGTATCTCTCAACTAAACTAAACTAAAACCTATCTGCTCAAACCCGGGGAAGGGAACGGATCTGCAGTGCACGAATACTCTCGGCCTTGCTAGATTCCTGAGCACTGTAACCAATTTTTTAATTACTCAAATTTACATTGAGCCAGCTACCATGGTGGGATTTAAACCATAAGCCTTCAACTTATTGTGCTGGTACCATAACCACCCTTATTACATACTCTAGTGAGCTGGATTACGATAGAAATAGAATTTAATATTTATTGAGGAACATTTGAGACATTATATTATGTACTGACTGCGTGTGGCTTCATAGGGCAGCAGATTAATGATACGATACCATTACCATAGAACTTTATTTATCCCAGGAGGGAAATTGATCTCCCGACAAAATACATGAAACGTGATGAGTGGACAGGATTGGGGGGCGCAAAAAAATGGGGAGGGGGGGGGATAGGGGAGTCCGTCTACCTTCTCCCCGTCACTTGCGTGGGTTTTCTCCGTGCTCCGGTTTCCTCCCACTCTCCAAAGACTGATTGGGGACGATCAGCCATGATCACATTGAATGACGGTGCAGGCTCGAAGGGCCGAATGGCCTCTACTCCTGCACCTATTGTCTATTGTCTACCCCACGACAGAAGGGGGGAGGGGTTGTACAGTTTGATAGCCACAGGGAAGAAGGATCTCCTGTGGCATTCTGTGCTGCATCTTGGTGGAACCAGTCTGTTGCTGAAGGTGCTCCTCAGGTTGACCAGTGAGTCACGGAGGGGGTGAGCTGTATTGTCCAGGATCTTCCCCTCCAAGACCAACTAATCCAGTGTGCGGATCTTTACAGAGTAATCTGCGATGACGAGAGAACGGATTATCTTTCAGCACCAAACAGAAGAGACCAAACATAGACTCGGCGACTGATTCGATGAACACTTGCACTCGGTCCGCCAGGGCCTATGGGATCTCCCAGGTTGCCAACCATTTCAACTCTCCTTCCCATTCCCACACTGACCATTCTGTCCTGGGCCTTCTCAATTCTGTCTTACGCCTTCTGCTTCCGTCTCCAGCCTTTGTTCCATCCTTCTGCCCATCAAACACCCCTCACCTGTGTCCACCTTTTTTTATTACCTGTAACCCCTAGGCCTGTGTGCTGTAAGGGGTGAACAAGAGGCAGTTAGTTATTGGACATTCATGGAACTGCAGATGCTGGAATCTTGAGTAGAGCACTTGGATAGGTGACGTTTGGGGTCAGGACCCTTCTTCAGATTCAGAGTCCGAAGAAGGGTCCCAACCTGAAACGTCACCCATCCATGTCCCCCAGAGATGCTGCCTGAACCGCTGAGTTACTCCAGCACTCTGTGAAACATCACCTATCCATGTTCTCCACAGATGCTGCCTGACCCGCTGAGTTGCTCCAGCACTTAGTGCCCTCTTGTGTTTTAACTAACATCAGTAGTTATAGAGTCATACAGTGTGGAAACAGGTCCTTCGGCCCAACGTCCCTACCCCGACCAACATGTCCCATCTACATTAGTCCCACTAGCAACTGCAGATACTGGTTTACACAAAAGGACACAAAGTGCTGAAGTAACTCAGCGGGTCAGTCAGCATCACTGCATAACATGAAGACCCCAGTCTGAAGAAGGGTCCCAACCCAAAACGTCACCTATCCATGTTCTCCACAGATGCTGCCTGACCCGCTGAGTTACTCCAGCATTCTGTGAAACGTCACCTATCCATGTTCTCCACAGATGCTGCCTGACCCGCTGAGTTACTCCAGCACTCTGTGAAACGTCATCTATCCATGTTCTCCGGAGAATTTCCACAGCTGAATAAAACCACAAGCACCACACAACACTGTGATGTGAGGGAGAACAGGAATGTCCACAAAGAGAAGATAGACACAAAAAGCTGGAGTAACTCAGCGGGACAGGCAGCATCTCTGGAGAGAAGGAAGGGGCGACGTTTCGGGTCGAGACCTTTCTTCAGATTGAGAGTCGGGGGAAAGGGAAACGAGAGATATAGACGGTGATGTAGAGAAATATAGAACAAATGAATGAAAAATGTGCAAAAAAGTAATGAAGATAAAGGAAACAAGCCATTGTTAGCTGTGTACACAAAATTGCTGGGGAAACTCAGCGGGTGCAGCAGCATCTATGGAGCGAAGGAAATAGGCGACGTTTCGGGCCGAAACCCTTCTTCAGACTGTGTGTTAGGTGAGAACGAGAAGCTGGTGCAACTTGGGTGGACATTGTGACACAAGAAGATACACAATCTTGCTTTGAGCAGAATCATCCAGGAAGAATATCCTCTTGGGTTAATATAAACCAGCTAGAAGATCCCGGATGGGAGATGTTTTCCGAGGTATTTTTAGATGGCAACTTCGGCTAATTGAATGCTCAACAGCAAATTGAGCTGAAGAATCCGACTTGGAGCTTTTTACACTTTTACACAAAAGCACAATATCTATGTGAAAGTGTTCCCTCTCAGCATCGATCCGCCTGTTAGAGCAAGCTGTGAATGCAACAAAGCCGGAGGAAGTGTTGGAGGAACTGGAGCTGTTGTCTAGTCACAGGAGAGAGAGAGAGAGATGCCGAGAGATCATGCAATCCACAAACTCCGGACAACACAACCCACGTTCTCACTACCCCTCCTCATCCCCATCGACACCGCACCGCACCGGCTGTTGAAATGATTGGAGGCAATGTTGATAGATGGATAAAATAGAATTAGAGTCACTCCAAAGATGTACAGCTTGTGTAGGAAGGAACTGCACACGCTGGTTTACACCGAAGATAGACACCAAATACTGGAGTAACTCAGGCGGCATCTCTGGATAGAAGGAATGGGTAGCGTTTCGGGTCGAGGCGTTAATTGGCTTGGTATAAATGTAAATTGTCCCCAGTGTGTGTAAGATAGTATTTATAGACAATAGAAACATAGAAACATAGAAAATAGGTGCAGGAGTAGGCCATTTGGCCCTTCGAGCCTGCACCGCCATTCAATATGATCATGGCTGATCATCCTCAATCAGTATCCAGTTCCTGTTTTTGCCCCATATCCTTTGATTCCGTTAGCCCTAAGAGCTAAATCTAACTCTCTCTTGAAAACATCCAGTGAATTGGCCTCCACTGCCTTCTGTGGCAGAGAATTCCACAGATTCACAACTCTCCGGGTGAAAACGTTTTTCCTCAGCTCACATCCTTCGCACCTTACCCTTCCATATCTCTGTGTCTCCCTCTCCCCTGACTCTCAGTCTGAAGAAGAGTCTCGATGCGAAACATCACCCATTCCTTCTCCCCGGAGATGCTGCCTGTCCCCCTGAGTTACTCCAGCATCTTCAGTGTAAACCAGCATCTGCAGTTCCTTCTCACACAGTATCAGAATACTACTGCTTAAGAAATTATCAATGTTTTTTCAAAAATATCTGGAACATCCATTTTCAAATGGTTTTGACTGAAAGCCTCCTATCCTGACTTGCCTATCATGTGTAGACTTTGTTAAAGTTTTATATGCCAGGATACGTCAGATTTATGAAATATCAAATTAATGTTTTTCAACTCATTTCTGCAGATACCTACTCAACGTGAATTGATTTTGACTTACCTTGACTTTGATATATCCCTACCTTTAAGAGAGAAAAAACATAAAACCAAACTGGAAAACCTCAGCAGGTCAGGCAGCATCTATGGAGGCAAAGATATGGTCCATTTTTCTGGTCAAGAGACAAGAGTTTTATTGTCATAGAAACATAGAAAATAAGTGCAGGAGTAGGCCATTCGGCCCTTCGTTGAAAACTTACCGAATAATGTATCTCCTTGCCCATAATACATAGAAACATAGAAACATAGAAAATAGGTGCAGGAGTAGGCCATTCGGCCCTTCGAGCCTGCACCGCCATTCAATATGATCATGGCTGATCATCCAACTCAGTATCCCATCCCTGCCTTCTCTCCATACCCCCTGATCCCTTTAGCCACAAGGGCCACATCTAACTCCCTCTTAAATATAGCCAATGAACTGGCCTCAACTACTTTCTGTGGCAGAGAATTCCACAGATTCACCACTCTCTGTGTGAAAAACGTTTTTCTCATCTCGGTCCTAAACGATTTCCCCCTTATCCTTAAACTGTGACCCCTTGTTCTGGACTTCCCCAACATCGGGAACAATCTTCCTGCATCTAGCCTGTCCAACCCCTTAAGAATTTTGTAAGTTTCTATAAGATCCCCCCTCAATCTTCTAAATTCTAGCGAGTACAAGCCGAGTACAAGCCGTTGTCATCTGTGTCCCGAAAAGGAACAATGAAATTATTATTTGCAGCAGCACACCATTGGTATGCAAACATTGTACACATAGTCCATAAGTTCCAGCAGCAGAATTAGGCCATTCGGCCCATCGAGTCTATTCTGCCATTCAATCGTGGTTGATCTATCAGCCGCATTCTCCTGCCTTCGCCCCATTACCCCCGACACCCGCACTAATCAGGATAGTTTTTGCATCAGGTTTGACAAGAAAAAGAAAAAAGGGACAACATACAAAATTTTCAGTGGCCAATTAACCGACCAACTTGTACTGTATGTCTTTGGAGTGTGGGAGGAATCGGAGCTCGGGGAGAATGTACAAACTCTGTACCGACAGCACCGTAGTCAGGATCGAACCCGGGTCTCTGGCGCTGTGAGGCAGCAACTCTACCGCTGCGCCACCACCGTGTTTTTCCATCTTTTACCCTGTTGCTCACTGCTCCCTCCTCTTCATTTGCTACTAGAGATAAGCTGGCAGCTTTAAATAAACTATGGAGACCCAGCAACTAGAAGCATTAACAGCTGCAATGCGTTCAGAATCCAGCAGAAACAAACTCAAATTGAAATGCTTTGCCTCCTTACCGAAAATTCCTCATCGGCTTCCATCCCTGTTCTGCATAAACCAGTTGTGTCATTTTCGCTAGTGGTTTAGTTTAGTTTAGAGATATAGTGCGGGAACCTGGCCCTTCAGCCCACCGTGTCTGCGCCGAATAGCGTAAGGGCCTGTCTCTTTTTTCAGCGCTGTTTTAGGCGCTTTTTTCAGCGACTGTCATAGTCATAGCAGGTCGCTGAAAAACCGGTGACTGGACCCCCCTACGACAATGTCTACACCAACTTACCACCTAGTCAACCTCAAGCTACGGCAAGCTACCGACAACCGGCGACCCATTAGGACGTCCACCTACGACCACACCTACGACAACCTACGTCCACCCGAGACAAGCTACGGCCTTGTCGGCGACAACTGAAGACAATTCAGTCGCCGGTACCTGTCGCCGGTTGACGTGGGTGCTCGCCAATGGAATTCACCGAAGTCAGCACTGGCGACAACCTACGACAGCACCTACGTCAGGAGAAATCAAGCTACGCTCATTGGCGTCAAGCCCACGGTCGCTGACTGTCGCCGAAAAGGTTTAAACATTTCGAAATCCAGCGGCGAGCAGATAAACGCTACGACTCTTTGGGCGACTGAGGAGACGACTCACAACGCTAAGGCAACATCCATGTGGTGACAGCCTAGTCGCCTGTAGTCTCCTAAAATATAGCCTAAGTGGGACAGGCCCTTAATGCCATCCTACACACATTAGGGCCATTTTCCAATTATACCAAGCCAATTAACCTACAAACCTGCACGTCTTTGGAGTGCGGGTGGAAACCGGAGATCCCGGAGAAAACCCACGCAGGAGACAAGAGAAGGTATGGACAGCACCCCTAGTCGGGATGGAACCCGGGTCTCTGGCGCTGTGAGGCAGCAACTCTACCGCTGCACCACCACACCGCCCTAGTGTTCCATAACTTACCACATTCAAACCAAGGTGCCATTGGGTCTATGTTGGGAGTGGCGGCGTCTAACGGCAGCGGCTCGACTACAGTCGTCTGTCTTTTGTTATTTTTTGTCTTGTTAAATGTATGTCTTTGAGTCAGTTTTTATTATTTTTTTTAGCTGTGTATATGTGGGGGGTGGGGGGGGCTGTGGGGGAAACCGTTAATCTCTTTCCTGTGCGGGGACCCGACTATTCCCTGTCGGGTCTCGGATGTCGTTGGGCCTAACATCGTGGAGCCGGCGGCAACCTCCGGCCGGGACTAACCTGAGGGCTCCAGTTGCAGAGCCTGCGGAACTGACATCGCGGAGCTGGCCGACTTCGGAGCGGGAAGAGCTGTGGTGGCGCGCGGCTGCGACCCGACTTTTGGAGTTCGGAGGCACTGGCCGCAGACCCGGTGGACGGGAACATCGGGAGCTCGCAGGTCCCTGGTGGGAGACCGCTTTTCCGAGCTCCGCAACGGCGACTTCTCCCGCTGGAATCGCGGGTTTAAGGACATGGAGCCGGGGCCTAACATCGCCCGGCGTGGCTTAAACGGCCTCAGGGCTTACCATCGCCCGCCGGGGGCTTTAACATCGGAGCTCCAGTTCGCCTTGACACTGCAGTTGGACTGCTGGACCATGGGAGAAGGAACAAAGGGAAGAGATAAAGACTTTGCCTTCCATCACAGTGAGGAGATGTTGGAGACTCACTGTGATGGATTTTTATGTAAACTGTGTTAAGTGTGGGTCTTGGATTGTGTTTGTAATGTAAAAAACTGTAGAAATGATATTTCGTTCAAACCCAGGTTTGAATGACAATAAATAGCATTCTATTCTATTCTATGTACCCGGCTAAAGGCAAGATAGACTCGCAGTGCCGGAGTAACTCAGCAGGTCAGACAATATCTGTGGAGAAAAAGGGTGGGTGACATTTTGGGTCGGGACCCTTCTTCGGACTAAAGGGAAAATCAAAGCCCTTTTTTCCAGTGCGTGTATCTGACTGCGGGCTCAACCCTGTGCATGTGGAAAGTTCCATCGTGTCAGTGGAACGGTATGTGGTGAAGATCCAACACAAATAAACTCGGGGAAGTTATCAACTGATGTTAAAGTTATCATCAGTCCCCCTGAGGTCTGATCCACCTCCTGAACTGTTTCCCATCATTCAACATGACTGGAAACAAACCCACACTGTCCCCTAACGCGGAAACTTATATTCTTATTTTATTTTTAAAATATATTTTTATTAGAAGCATGTATAGAAATAATAGTAAACGGCAATTTAATTACAGATTTCTTACATTGCTTCAGTTTTTTAAAAAATAATTTTTTTTAAAGAATAAAGAGAGATAAAGATGAGAGAAACAAAGAGACACTAAAGAAAATGACCAATAACAAGTTTGTGGAGATAGATCCAGGAAGTGTTGAGTATAACTATTCATCCAAACCCAAACTCATGTTCCAACCCTGATCTTGTGTTAAACCATATATAACCATATAACAATTACAGCACGGAAAACAGGCCATCACGGCCCCTCGTGCCGAACACTTATTCTCCCCTAGTCCCATCTACCTGCACTCAGACCATAACCCTCCATTCCTTTCCCGTCCATATACTTATCCAATTTATTTTTAAATGATAAAATCGAACCTGCCTCCACCACTTCCACTGGAAGCTCATTCCACACAGCCACCACTCTCTGCGTAAAGAAGTTCCCCCACACTTTGTCAACAAACCAACTCACTTTGTCAAGAATTCAATAAATGGAGACCATATTCAAAGAAATAATTCTGGTTTGTCAATTAAGACAAATCTTATTTTTTTCCAAATGCGAGGTCTCGGTCAGTTCCGTAATCCACATTTTAATTGTGGGGGCTGCCGATTTTTTCCAAAATTTTAATATTAATTTTTTCGCAGTTATTAGACTGTAATCAAGAAATTATCGTAAAGTTTGTGCTATGTTCCGATAATCCTAATATTATTAATTTTGCCTCTGGGCCCAGTTGGATATTGATAACTTCAGATAACACGGAAACTTTCTTTAACCTCTCTTTAAAGGCAGAGCGAGTTAAGACTGAACGCTCAAATATTATTCTACCAATTTGCGATGTCTGTTGTAAAATTCTAACCAGGGATATCATACACCCTGGAACTGCAGATGCTGGCTTCGACCGAAGATAGACACAAAATGCTGGAGTAACTCAGCGGGACAGGCAGCATCTCCGGAGAGGAGGGAATGGGTGACATCTCGGGTCGAGACCCCTTTGCAGTCTGTGGAAGGGTCTCGACCCGAAAAGCAAGGGTTACTTGAAGTTAGAGAAATCAATATTCATACCGCTGGGTTGTAAGCTGCCCAAGCGAAATATGAGGCGCTGTTCCTCCATGTTAAGGCTGGTATATCTCGCTCAGTTCTCACTGCTCTGAGGGCTAACTAGCCCCAATCAGGAGAATTCATTACGCATACAGTGGAAGCAATTTTATATGATTGGCAGCGAACGCAATCAATATTCAGTTTAATAATATTCACAAGCACAGATTATATTGTGTGCTGCCTCAAAGGCTCTGGTAGCATATTCAGCTTTCCAAATTTAATTTATTTTGTGTGATTACAGCCCGAGACCTTGGACTTCAGAGACACAGCGCTGAAACAGGCCCTTCGGCCCACTGGGTGTGTGTTGACCAGCGATGCTGTGCTGACCACTAGCACTATCCTACACTATCCCAACTACCTCCTCTGGCGGTTCTCTCCACATACCCACCACCATTCAATGACCCTTCAGTCTGAAGAAGGGTCTCGACCCAAAAACGTCACCTATTCCTTCGCGCCATAGATGCTGCCTCACCTGCTGAGTTTCTCCAGCATTTTTGTCTGCCTACCATTCAATGACAGTTATCTGGTGGAGCCACTGCCTCACAGCGTCAGAGACCCAGGTTCGATCCTGACGTTACTTTAGACTTTAGAGAATCGGCATGGAAACAGGCCCTTCGGCCCATCGGGTCCGTGCCGACCAGCGATCACCCCGTACACTAGCACGATCCCACACACACTAGGGACAATTCTACAATTCTGCCGAAGGAAATTAACTCACAAACCTGCACGTCTTTGGATTGTGGGAGGAAACCGGAGCACCCGGAGCATACCCGCACAGGTCATGGGGAGAACGTACAAACTCCGTACAGACAGCACCCGTAGTCAGGATCGAACCCGGGTCTCTGGTGCTGTGAGGCAGTAACTCTACCCACTACGCCACCGTGGCACTGAGTGACCCCAGAAACGTCTCACGTGTTTTCCTGACGGGACTGGCATCGCGGAACGGAATTGGTGCAACTGTACTGTGGAAGGGAGGGAGGGAGGGAGGGAGGGAGGGAGGGAGGGAGGGAGGGAGGGAGGGAGGAAGGGAGGAAGGGAGGAAGGAGGAAGGGAGGAAGGGAGGAAGGGGGAAGGAGGAAGGGAGGAAGGGAGGAAGGGAGGAAGGAAGGAAGGGAGGAAGGGGGAAGGGAGGAAGGGAGGAAGGGAGGAAGGAAGGAAGGAAGGAAGGAAGGAAGGAAGGAAGGAAGGACGGAAGGAAGGATTCCAGGAAGGAAGGAAGGAAAGGAAGGAAGGAAGGATTCCAGGGAGGAAGGATTCCAGGAAGGAAGGATTCCAGGAAGGAAGGAAGGAAGGAAGGAAGGAAGGAAGGAAGGAAGGAAGGAAGGAAGGAAGGAAGGAAGGAAGGAAGGAAGGAAGGAAGGAAGGAAGGAAGGAAGGAAGGAAGGAAGGAAGGAAGGAAGGAAGGAAGGAAGGAAGGAAGGAAAGAAAGAAAGAAAGGAAGGAAGGAAGGAAGGAAGGAAGGAAGGAACTTGCAGAGATATGTTGAAGGAAGTAAGGAAGTATGCAGTAGATAGACACAGAGTGCTGGAGTAACTCAGCGGGACAGGCAGCATCTCTGGAGAGAAGGAATGGATGATGTTTCAAACTTCTTATGTCTCGACCCGAAACATCACCCATTCCTTCTCTCCGGAGATGCTGCCTGTCCAGCTGAGTTACTCCAGCACTCTGTGTCTATCTTCGGTATAAACCAGCACCTGCAGTTCCTTCCTACACATAAATGTTTCAGACTGCGCATCTTTGGGCAGCTTCCCATTTCTATTCACTTCTTTGTCCAGAATTACCGACCAATTCATTTGAGGAAATTAGCATTCACCAGAACAAATGCACTAAAGTGGATCATTTTGCAGTAAATGATGCGGGGAAGATTTACCAATCGCTCTCTAGACCACATGATTGGATTTCAGCGCCCGGGGCCAGGATTAATCAACCTCGGGGAGCAGAGGGAGAATGCCAAACAGTTACTGGAGGGAGGCCTGGAAGATTGGCACAGTGCCTTCACTATGCCTTCCCATTGCCTCCCTCTCTCCTCGCTCCCCCCCCAGCCTGCCGCCAGAGAACCACCAGGGCCGGGTCTGCAACTGTCTAGAAGGACTTTACTTGCTGGGGTCGGCACTGTTGGTATAACACAAGGGGCGGGAGATTGCAACCTTCACGAGGTCCACCCTGCAATCAACCTGGCGCGCACAAACAGAAGATCAAACAGAACAAGTTGTCTTACAACTTTTGGCTGTGCACGCCATACGCAAGAAGAAGGAGTATAACACAAAATGCTGGAGTATCTCAGCCGGGGGATGTTTCTAGAATTGTTTTTCTTGGAGGATTTTGGAGTCTAGGTCATTTTGGGGAGGAAACAGATAGATTTTTGAAAGATTGACACAGAGTGCTGGAGTAACAGCGGGTCAGGCAGCATCTGTGGAGAACATGGATAGGTGACGTTTCACAGAGTGCTGGATTAACTCAGTGGGTGCTGCAAAATATATGGCGCTAAGGAAATAGGCAACGTTTTGGGTCGAAACCCGTAAGGGTTTCGGCCCGAAACGTTGCCTATTTCCAGAAGGATTTCGGCCCGAAACGTTGCCTATTTCCTTCGCTCCATAGATGCTGCTGCACCATAACTCAGCGGGTCAGGCAGCATCTGTGGAGAACATGTATAGGTGACGTTTCACAGAGTGCTGGAGTAACTCAGCGGGTCAGGCAGCATCTGTGGAGAACATGGATAGGTGACGTTTCACAGAGTGCTGGAGTAACTCAGCGGGTCAGGCAGCATCTGTGGAGAACATGGATAGGTGACGTTTCACAGAGTGCTGGAGTAACTCAGCGGGTCAGGCAGCATCTCTGGGGGACATGGATGGGTGGCGTTTCAGGTTGGGACCCTTCTTCGGACTCTGAATCTGAAGAAGGGTCCTGACCCCAAACATCACCTATCCAAGTGCTCTACTCAAGATTCCAGCATCTGCAGTTCCATGAATGTCCAATAACTAACTGCCTCTTGTTCACCCCTTACAGCACACAGGCCTAGGGGTTACAGGTAATAATAAAGGAACAGCAGATGCTGCTTTATATCAAAGATAGACACAAAGTGCTGGAGTAACTCAGCGGGTCAGGCAGCATCTCTGGAGAAAATGGATCGGTGATCTTTTGGGTTGGAATACAAAAAAAGACACAAAGTGCTGGAGTAATTTAGTAGAGTATGTAGGGTAGAACTAGTGTATGGGTGACCGCAAGAATGCTGAACCTCTAAACTAAACTACCCACTGTGGGCGGAGCACCAAGGCAAATTCCTTGTATGTGAATACTTGGCCAATAAACATATTCACTCATATTGATCAGTCTGAAGAAGGGTTTCGGCCCGAAACGTCGCCTATTTCCTTCGCTCCATAGATGCTGCAGCACCCGCTGAGTTTCCCCAGCAATTTTGTGTACCTTCAAACATATTCACTCATTCATTCATTTTCCAGCATAATTTTCTTCTAATGATATTGGTTTGGAAGCATCTTGCCGCAAGTCCATTAGCACTTTTTTTTAAAGTCAACACAATGTTATTACGTTTAATAATGAAAATTTGATGATCAAACGGCAGCGTGCATGATATGCTGCTAAAATGGCGTTGAGTATTACTCAGTTAAAGAAAATCTAATTTGAGATAGAACTCCTCTTTTTCGGTTCAGTAAGGCTTGCAGCTGCAAGCGAGATATAGCCCAGAAAGCTCAGAGTGCAGCAGCATCAACAACGATATCTTAACTCTACTGGAACCAATTTCATCTCCTGAAAATGGTAATAAAGAGTATTACAACAGGTCAAATTTTATAGAGAGACAGAAAATGAGAGAGTTCTGCAAGGAATAAATACGGATGGAAATAATTTCCTCGCTGAAAGGACGTTGCAGGTAAACGCAAATCCCTTCTAAACTCCAATTTGATAGAAAAGATGTGAAGGCAGTTTCGAGGGAAAAAAAAGCAGGAGATATTATATTTTCTATTGAAACCCAATCAGAGATATAGTCAGCATTGCAAGGTAAAAATACCAACAATCTGACACAACTACTGGCAATAACCTGTAGACTTATTCTCAATAAATATGATGGTGTAAAAGTCTTTGCTCTTCATGACATGGGATCTGGTTCCTGCTCTATTTGTATAAACTCATGCTGACCGGTTGCATCGTGGCTTGGTTCGGCGACCTGAGCGTTCAGGAGCGGAAAAGGCTGCAAAAAGTCGTAACCACTGCCCAGTCCATCATCGGCTCTGACCTCCCTACCATCGAGGGGATCTATCGCAGTCGCTGCCTCAAAAAGGCTGGCAGCATCATCAAGGACCCACACCATCCTGGCCATACACTCATCTCTCTGCTACCTTCAGATAGAAGGTACAGGAGCCTGAAGACTGCAACAACCAGGTTCAGGAATAGCTACTTCCCCACAGCCATCAGGCTATTAAACTTAACTTCAAACAAACTCTGAACTATAACAGCCTATTGCACTTGATCTGCTTACTGATGTGTGTATATATATATTCTATGGTGTATAGACACACTGATCTGATCTGTATCTATGATTACAATATCCTGTTGTGCTGCAGCAAGCAAGGATTTAATTGTCCTATCTGGGACACATGACAATAAACTCTCTTGACTTGATTTGACTTGACTCTCATAGTCTCTATAGTTGTTGAATTAATAGTTTCTGAAGAAGGGTCTTGACCCGAAACCTCACCCCTTCCTTCTCTCCAGAGATGCTGCCTGTCCTGCTGAGTTACTCCAGCATTTTGTGTCTGTTTCCAGGAAATCCAATCATTGTTCTCCACGTTTGAGTTTAGTTTATTGTTGCGTGTACGAGGTACCGTGAACAGCTTTTGTTGCGTGCTACCCAGTCAGCGGAAAGACCATACCTGATTACCATCGAGCCATTTACAGTGTATGGATACATGATAAGGGAGTTCTTGATTAGTACGGGTGTCGGGAGTTATGGGGAGAAGGCAGGAAAATGATGATATGAGAGAGAGATAGATCAGCCAATATTAAATGGCGGAGCAGACTTGATGGACCGAATGGCCTCATTCTGCTCATATCACTCATGACCTTATAATAACATTTAATGCAAGGTAAAGCCAGTAAAGTCCTCTCAAGCATAGTCCGAGGGTTCCCAATGAAGTAGATAGCGATCTCGAGACCCAAAACGTCACCTATTCCGCTCCATAGATGCTGCCTCACCCGCTGAGTTTCTCCAGCATTTTTGTTCCCCTTCGATTTTTCCAGCATCTGCAGTTCTTTCTTAAGCTAAACTAAAATAAATTTTCTCAGTTCCCTGTTTCTCCTCTGATGTTTGAGTCTGAGGAAGGGTCCCGACCCGAAACGTTGTCTGTCCATTCCCTCCACAGATGCTGCCTGACCCGCTGAGTTCCTCCAGCACTTTGTTTATTGCTCAGGATTCCAGCATCTCCGCAAAATCTAATATCTCCTTTTTTATTTATTGTTCATTTTAAATTTTGATTGATTTGGTATATAGTTGAGCTGTGGGGGGGAGAATCAGTCTCGATTGAAATGGGGAGAGTGGGCAGAAAGGCCAATGCAATAAGAAATCATATTTTATTAATGAAAATGCACTTGAGTTGAGGAAATCGTTTCATTACACTGAGTTCTGGGGAATGAAAGTGAATGGTATATTATCAACTAAATCCTTCAAGACTTGGCAGGAGTCTGTTATTATTTAACACAAATGTTAAAAAATCCTAAATATACTGTTTTATAGCCTTAGTCAACAAATCTAAATTAGGATTCTTTATAAAAACTATACTCAAGATCTGCCTTCCATATTTTCTTTGCTCAGTTAGAACATAGAATCTGGTGCGGTACAGTACAGGAACAGGCCCTTCTGCCCACAATATCTGTGCTGAACATTAGATCATAAGGTCATAAGTGATAGGAGCAGAATTAGGCCATTCGGCCCATCAGGTCTACGCCATTCAATCGTGGCTGATTTATATCTTCCTCCTTGCCCCATTCTCCTGCCTTCTCCCCGTAACCCCTGACAACCGCACTAATCAAGAATCTATCTATCTCTGCCATAAAAATATCCACTGACTTGTGGCCTCCACGGCCGTCTGTGGCAAAGAATTCCACAGATTCACCACCCTCTGACTAAAGAAATTCCACCTCATCTCCTTCCTAAAGGAATGTCCTTTAATTCTGAGGCTGTGGCCTCTGGTCCTAGACTCTCCCACTAGTGGAAACATCCTCCCCACATCCATGCTATCCAAGCCTTTTAATATACTGTATGTTTCAATGAGGTCCCTCCTCATTCTTCTAAACTCCAGCGAGTCCAGGCTCATTGCCGACAAACACTGATGACAAGTTAAAGCACCTCTGTCTATGTGTGATCTATACCCTCCCATTCCTGAATATACATGCACTAGTGAACTACTTCCTCTGGCAGCTCGTTCCATACACTCACCACTATCTGCATGAACATGTTGCCCCTCAGGTTCCTATTAAATCTCTCCCCTCTCACTTAAAGCCTATGTCCTCTGATTCTTGAAAGGGCAACACAGCAGGCCAAGCCGCATGTCTGGAGAACATCTTGACTGGATAGCACGCATCAAAGAAGCTTTTCACTGTACCTCGACACACGTGACAATAAGCTGAACTAAACTAAACTAAACCAGCATTTGCAGTTCCTTGTTTCTGTCCGATTCCTGATTCCCCTATGCATCCACCCTATCTCTCCCCTCAGGACAATAACATGTGATCCAATCTCCCCATGCGTTGCTGTTTATGGGTGCTTGCAAATTATTTGCTTATTTGGTGGCGCAGCAGCAGAGTTGTTGCCTTACAGCGCCAGAGACTCGGGTTCGATCCTGACAACGGGTGCTGTCTGTACGGAGTTTGCACGCTCTCCCCGTGACCGCGTTGGGTTTTCTCCGAGATGTACGCTATCCTCCCACATTCCAAAGACGTACAGGTTTGTAGGTTAATTGGCTTGGTGCACGTGTAAACTGTCCCTAGTGTGTGTCGGATTATGTGCGGGGATCGCTGGTCGGCACGGACTCGGTGGGCCGAAGGGCCTGTTCCCTCGCTGTATCTCTAAACCAAACTAAACCAAAACTGAAACTAATTCACACAAAATAGTATTTATTGTACTTTAAAAAAGTCCTTATTTAGTTTTGAAACTCAATGGCATAACTGGATGGTGTTAAGAAAGGTAAACTGTTATGTGATTTAAAGAAATCTACAATATATGACAAGCATGTGTTACGACCTCAACATTTAACACCAAATTTCATAGTAATCAAGTCCTTCAGTTTAACTTTCCTGTTAGTTCCGATTTGTCAGTCGGCTGAATATCCTGTTAATTATATCAGCTGCGGTGAATAGAACAGAAGTGATTAATGTTGCCATTAGACTCATGTTCAAGAATGGAATATGATTTTCACAGATCCAGCTGCCTCCTGAACAAACCAGTGTATAATCTTCAATTTCACAGTACCAATAATTTTTTTTTGAATAGGGTATGTGAGCATAATGGTGCCAAGTTAGATTCCAACCCTTTCCTGCCTGATTCAACCCCAACAGTTTAGTTTATTGTCACGTGTACCGAGGTACAGCGAAAAGTGTTTGTTGCGCGCTATCCAGTCAATACATGATTACAATCGAGCCGTCCACAGTGTACAGATACATGATAAGGGAATAACGTTGTGTGCAAGGTGAAGCCAGCAAAGTGTTCTCATCCTCAGATACCCAGTGGCGACACAGTGTTCGGTCCTGACTGTAGGCGCTGTCTGTACGGAGTTTGCATGTTCTCCCTGTGACCGCGTGGGTTTTCTCCGGGTGCTTCTGTTTCATCCCACATTCAGATTCAGATTCAGATTCAACTTTAATTGTCATTGTCAGTGTACAGTACAGAGACAATGAAATGCAGTAAAGGCATCCCAAAGACGTGCAGGGTTTGTAGGTTAATTGGCCCTCTGTAGATTGGCCCTAATGTGCAGGGAGTGGATGCAAACGTGGGATAACGTCGAATATGAACAGGTTGGCGTGGACTCAGTGGGCTGAGGGGCCTGTTTCCATGCTGCTCTAAACTGAACCTACTGCATTGCAACAGTAACCAAACTTCCAAAGTGTTTTTTTTGGCTCTAAATTACTTATCCCATAAATGCTATGGAAAGAGCTTTATAAGTGTAAGCCCGTCCGTTCATTGATCAGTTTGAAGAAGGGTCTCGACCTGAAACGTCACCCATTCCTTCGCTCCATAGATGCTGCCTCATCTGCTGAGTTTCTCCAGCATTTTTGTCTACCTTCGAATGTTCCTGCAGCCGCAGTTCCTTCCTAAACACCCCGTTCATTATCAGTCAATTCTAAAAGGAAATAGCACCCATAGTCAGGATCGAACCCGGCTCTCTGGCGCTGTAAGGCAGCAACTCTACCGCTGCGCCACCGTGTCTATCTATTTTAGACACTCTTGCAAAGTGGTTTCACTAAGGACTCCCATAGATCACCACGGTATCTTAGACGAGCTGAATTCCTCCTGTTTGCTTGCACCATTAGTTTTAAGCACTTGTTAGGTTTTTAATTATGTAATTAAGTGTGCCGCGATGGCACCTTTCATACAAGTAGTTACTCCTCAACCATCGCGGCAAGAACCTTCCGTCACAACACGCACAGAAGAACATCACGCACATTAAACCAGAAAAGCTTGTCACAGGATCAGCGAAGTGTTTGGGGGCAGCACAGATTGTACACAGAGAGCTTCTACTATTCTTCCCAAGAAGTCCTTTTCATTCCTGAACTCGGGATCAACTACTTGCTACACACTGGGATCACGGTGGCGCAGAGGGAGGGGATGCAAGGGTTACTTGGTTAGAGAAGTCAATGTTCATACCGCTGGGCTGTAAGCTGCCCAAGCAAAAGATGGGGTGCCGTTCCTCCAATTTGCGTTTGGCCTCACTCTGACAGTGGAGGAGGCCCAGGACAGAAAGGTCAGTGTGTACTTCTATCTGTTATTCCAAGGCAAACAACCCCAGCATTCCTGTCTACCCATGTAATTGTCTCTAGAAATCTCTTCTACACTTTTTCTAAATCATTCACTGTGTACCTTTCCTAAATAAATGGCCCCCTGGTCACTATACTCCATTTATGGTTAAACGAGTGTCTTATGGGGTGGAAGATTGCAACCTTCACGTGGTCCGCCCTGTTTCGACTAATGCAATCAACTCGACTTGCACAAACGGAACAAGTTGTCCAACAACTTTAGGCTGGTCACGCCACACGAAAGAAGAAGAAGAGTGTCTTATAACCTTTCTTCATGTGTTCTTCTTGCCGTTACACTCTGTGCATCCACAAATTTGGAAGGAGATCAGGAAGAATTTCTTTAGTCAGAGGGTGGTGAATCTGTGGAATTCTTTGCCACGGACGGCGGTGGAGGCCAAGTCAATGGATATTTTTAAGGTGTAGAAACATAGAAACATAGAAAATAGGTGCAGGAGTAGGCCATTCGGCCCTTCGGGCCTGCACCGCCATTCAATATGATCATGGCTGATCATCCAACTCAGCATCCTGTACCTGCCTTCTCTCCATACCCCCTGATCCCTTTAGCCACAAGGGCCACATCTAACTCCCTCTTAAATATAGCCAATGAACTGGCCTCAACTACCTTCTGTGGGAGAGAATTCCACAGATTCACCACTCTCTGTGTGAAAAAAGTGTAGATTGACAAATTCTTGATTAGTGCGGGTGTCTGGGGTTATGGGGGGGAAGGCAGGAGAATGGGGTTGAGAGCTAAAGATAGATCAGCCATGATTGAATGGCGAAGTACGATTGATGGGCCGAATGGCCTAATTAGACAATAGACAATAGGTGCAGGAGTAGGCCATTCGGCCCTTCGAGCCAGCACCGCCTTTCAATGTGATCATGGCTGATCATCCCCAATCAGTACCCCGTTCCTGCCTGCTCCCCGTATCCCCTGACTCCGCTATCTTTAAGAGCCCTATCTAGCTCTCTCTTGAAAGTATCCAGAGAACCGGCCTCCACCGCCCTCTGTGGCAGAGAATTATCCACCTATCACTTACGAACGTATGAACTTATGAAGTTATGAGTTTCTACATTTTCGTATCCCTTCGTTATCATCTCTTCCACGGCCAACAATGGACCATTGTGGGCTCTACCGTTCCAGTGTCATTCCTGAGCAGTTCCCTCCTACACACACTCTGATAGCCATCCCTGAATTGAGTCAGGAATGTGTAGGAAGGAACTGCAGATGCTGCTTTGTACCAAGCATAGACTCAAAATGCCGCAGTAACTCAGCGGGTCAGACAGCATCTCTGGAGAGAAGGAACGGGTGACGTTTCGGGTCAATGCTGCCTGTCCCACTGAGTTACTCCAGCATTTTAGTGTCTGTCTTTCGTCAGGAGTGAGCGTATCCAGTCTGCAAGGTGCACCAGCTTGCCCAGGAGGAAGAATCCCATTTAAACAGTTCCCCGACTCCGCAGTGCAAAGTGCGCTCTCCTCTGACATTGCCTTGGCTGCTTTGCTATCTCTGCTCATTACTGATTAGTTCACATGGCTGAGAGCAATGCTCTATCACTTGTACATGCATCATAGTTCAGTGGGAACTGCAATAGATTTAAGCAAGCAGACTTAAGAGCCCACATCATTATGGATTCAGTGCAATTCATTCTGTGTGGATTAAGACTCGTCTAGCAGGTGGGAGTATGTGTTCTTATGGCTGTTGCTACAGAAGATAAGCTGTGTGTTTGATGGGTCCCTATCTATCTTTAATTACCACCGCTCTAGTTTGCTGCGGGGCTTCCTAGCTGTCTGGCGAATGTGGGATAAATTAGAGATTTTTTTTTTCTGGGGTCACAGCGGTAGAGTTGCTGCCTCACAGCGCCAGAGGCCCGGGTTCGATTCTGACCACGGGTGCTGTCTGTGCGGAGTTTGTATGTTCTCCCCGTGACCTGCGTGGGTTTTTTTTCTCGGGTGCTCCGGTTTCCTCCCACACTCCAAAGACGTACATGTACATGATGAGGCGGGGACCTCGTTGAAAACTTACCGAATAATGTATCTCCTTGCCCATAATACATAGAAACATAGAAAATAGGTGCAGGAGTAGGCCATTCGGCCCTTCGAGCCTGCACCGCCATTCAATATGATCATGGCTGATCATCCAACTCAGTATCATGTACCTGCCTTCTCTCCATACCCCCTGATCCTTTAGCCACAAGGGCCACATCTAACTCCCCCTTAAATATAGCCAATGAACTGGCCTCAACTACCTTCTGTGGCAGAGAGTTCCAGAGATTCACCACTCTCTGTGTGAAAAATGTTTTTCTCATCTCGGTCCTAAAGGATTTCCCCTTTATCCTTAAACTGTGACCCCCTTGTCCTGGACTTCCCCAACATCGGGAACAATCTTCCTGCATCTAGCCTGTCCAACCCCCTAAGAATTTTGTAAGTTGCTATAAGATCCCCCCCCTCAATCTTCAAAATTCTAGCGAGTACAAGCCGAATAAAACACGGAACTGTTGAAAGGACGAGGATGATCCCAGGAATGAGCGGGTTAACGTGTGATGAGCGTTTGACGGCACTGGGCCTGTACTCGCTGGAGTTTAGAAGAATGAGGGGGGACCACATTGAAACTTACCGAATAGTGAAAGACCTGGATAGAGTGGATGTGGAGAGGATGTTCCCACTAGTGGGAGAGTCTAGGACCAGAGGGCATAGCCTCAGAATTAAAGGACGTTCTTTTTGGAAGGAGATGAGGAAGAATTTCTTTAGTCAGAGGGTGGTGAATCTGTGGAATTAATTGCCACAGACGGCTGTGGAGGCCAAGTCAATGGATATTTTTAAGGCGTAGATTGACAGATTTTTAATTAGTACGGGTATCACGCCGAAAAGCCAAGATACCGAACGGACACGACACCAAGAGGATACGAAGCCGAACGGACATGGTCCGACACCTTGTCAGTCATCAACAAAGGTCAGCGATTGGTCCAGGATATATCCATCACATCACTGGCCGGGGGGAGACGGGAAGGTTGGGGTGGGGGGGGGGGGCGAAGCTCGAGCTTGCGTTTGTTAAATAAAATGGTGGCAGTGACTCTAAGCTGCTGCGATTGCCACAGAGGCAGTGATGTGATTGACGCGGGGGACTGGACCAATCGCCGACCTTTGTCTTCGGCAGCCGCGGGCTCCAACCAGGAAGCGGCCGTTCCAGGTGGCCCAGCCGCCGAAAGGACTCTCCCGACGCCGGGGCAAGACCACCCGGTGAGAACGGCCAGGGACATCGGGCCTCCGTAGAGGCAATTGCGGTGGCCTCAATAGGCCTGACTTTGGGGTGAACATGGGGTGGGGACTGGACATTGTGCCTTCCTCCACAGTGCTACCCACTGTGGGGGGATGATTTATTTGTCTAATTGTAGTCCTGTAGGTCTGTGTCCAAGATGGCTGCCGTGAAGAGAGAGTGGACGCTGGCGCGCTTTGGCTGCCGCTGCTCTCTCTTCACACTGTGTTTTTGATTTTCTGTTTTTGGATTGAATTCTGTTTTTAATTTGTGTCTCTGTGATGTCTTTATTACTTGTTCTATTCCGATTATATGTTTTTATTCCGATTACTATGTAAGGTGTCCTTGAGATGTCTGAAAGGCGCCCATTAAATAAAATTTATTATTATTATTATTTGTCGACGAATGACAACGTGTCGGACCAATCGCATCCGCGGAGACGTACAAGGTACAACAATTTAACTATTTAAAAATGTAACAAGGTACAACAATTCATGCAGCAAATATAGATTTTTTAAAAAGTGTTTCATACCTATTTATCATTTCGGTTTCATGTCAGTTCGGCATCATAAATTTTCGACTTCGTGTCCGTTCGATGTTATTTCCTTTAGGCGTTGTGTCCGTTCAGCATCTTGGCTTTAGCTCCTCGTCCGTCAGTGTCCAGTCCGGGTACCTTTCAAAGACACTCGGACAGGTACATGGATAGGAGAAGCCTAGAGGGATATGAACCAAACACAGGTTAGATGAAGTATCTTTTTTTTTTTTTTCAAAAAATAATTTATTTAATTTCAACACGACACAAAAATCAAAACCGCGGTGACATTCCCACCACCATGTTACAAAATCATCAGACAACTAATTTACAAATATTCTAATAACTACTGTACAACCCCGGTAAAGGGGCAAACATCTGGCTCGGGCAAAGCCCTCTTCTGCCTGGCACTGTGACTCGCGGATGGCCAGCTTGGCCAGGCCTAGGAACAACCCAATCAGGACATCTTCAGCCCTGCCCGCTCCCTAGATCCTGTCACCAGTCCTTCGGTTACCGAATAATGTATCTCCTTGCCCATAATACAGCATAGAACTGTTGAAAGGACAAGAATGATCCCAGGAATGAGCGGGTTAACATATGATGAGCGTTTGACGGCACTGGGCCTGTACTCGCTGGAGTTTAGAAGGATGAGGGGCCCCCTCATTGAAACTTACCGAATAGTGAAAGACCTGGATAGAGTGGATATGGAGAGGGCTAGTGGGAGAGTCTAGGACCAGAGGGCACAGCCTCAGAATTAAAGGACGTCCCTTTTGGAAGGAGATGAGGAGGAATTTATTTTGTCAGAGGGTGGTGAATCTGTGTAACTCATTGCCACAGACGGTTGAGGAGGCCTTTGGACCCTCGGTGGAGTGGGGGTGCTCCTTACTCCTCCGGACCTTAGATGAAGCATCTTGGTGGGAATCCACGTTGGGCGAAGGGCCTGTTTCCATGACTCTTGGGCTGCATGAGTCAAAGTTAATGGGCCCATTGTTCCCACCACACAGTGACTACACTTCAAACATATTTCAACGGCTTTGCATCATTTTGGAACATCATAGAATACTGAAAAGTGCTCCATTAAATCAACTGTTACCTCTTTGCACGGCAGCACTGCCTGTAGGATGATTGTGCAAAACACTAAAAAAAATGCACTAACATTACTTAAACGCAAGCATTTGTCCTCGAGTACTTTGCCAGGGTTTTCGAGAAGCTCTAATAAATATCTCCAACTAACATATTCAGATGATATAGTTTTTTCTTATTCTAACAAAGGACATTAGCCTGTTTATAATGGTCTCATTACTCTGCCAAAAGTGCTTGCAAAGGCTTTTCAACTGCATTATGTTTTCATACACTAATATCATTGCTAATTTCAAAGCGAGAATGGTTTTAAGTAAGGGTTTGCACTTAGTCATAGTCATGAGCTTCAAACCTTTGTTACTACCCACATATTTATTTTTAAGGGGAGTCAAGAATGTTGAACCAGTTTTTTAACGATATCTTTCGAGAACATTAAGGCGCGGCACGGTGGCGCAGCGGTAGAGTTGCTGCCTCATGGCGTCAGAGACCCGGGTTCGACGCTGAAGACAGACTCAAAAGCCTGGAGTAACTCGGTGGGTCAGCCATCGTCTCTGGAGAAGGGTGGCACGGTGGCGCAGCGGTAGAGTTGCTGCCTCTCAGCGCCAGAGACCCGGATAGTGCACGGAGTTTGTGCGTTCTCCCCGTGGCCTGCGTGGGTTTTCACCGGGTGCTCAGGTTTCCGGATGATTTATTTATTTTATATTTCAAAATAGACTTGACTCACGTAATAAATATAAACAATACATGAACCATGCAACAAAAAAAACTTCATCTGACATTTTCGGAGGCTATACATACATACATACAGTACAGTTTCCCCGAATCATAATTTTACCCCACACCCTTGCCACACCCTTGGCGTTAACTCTTCACCTATTTTGAGGGGCGTCTCCACCACCACGCCCCCCCCCCCAAATGTCCAGCAGTGGAAGGACCCTAGACTGTGGTCCTCCCCCACAGAGCCTTGGCGTTGGCTGCACCGAGCTTCAGTGCGTCCCTCAGCACGTACACCTGCAGTCTGCAGCGGGCCAGTTGGCTACATGCAGGCGATTTATTGAACTGGTGTACGCCGGCCAAAGCTGACCTGTCCAGTGTGACTCTGGCACATATTTACACTCTCGGACGACAAGATTACTCAGACGATATGCACAAATAGCTAGAGTAACTCAGTGGGACAGGCAGCATCTCTGTAGAACAGGAATATGTGACGTTTCGGGTCGAGACCCTTCTTCAGACCTTTTTTAGCCACAGATGGCTACCATCCCAAAACACTTCAAAGGCTACGAACCATTTTGGAATATCATAAAGTCCTGAAAACAGTTCCCTTAAAACAACTAAGAAGGTAGACAAAAATGCTAGAGAAACTCAGCGGGTGAGGCAGCATCTATGGAGTGAAGGAATAGGTAACGTTTCGGGTCGAGACCCTTCTTCAGACTGATGTGGGGGGGGGGGGGGCAGGAAGAAGAAAGGAAGAGGCGGAGACAGTGGGCTGTGGAAGAGCTGGGAAGGGGAGGGGAAGGAGGGAGAAAGCAGGGACTACCTGAAATTGGAGAAGTCAATGTTCATACCGCTGGGGTGTAAACTACCCAAGCGAAATAAGAGGTGCTGCTCCTCCAATTTGTGGTGGGACTCACTCTGGCCATGGAGGAGGCCCAGGACAACAACTATTACTTCAGCCCATCGAGTTCACGCCGACTATCGATCAATCATAGAGTAGTAATATATTATTCCAGTTTCACATCCTGTACATTAGGGGCAATTCCCAAAAGCCAATTAACCTACAAACCTATACGTCTTTGGAATGTGGGAGGAAGCCGGAGCACCCGGAGAAAACCCACGGGGTCACAGAGAGAACGTACAAACTTCGTACAGACAGCACCCGTGGTCAGGATTGAACCTGGGTCTCTGGCGCTGCAAGGCAACAACTCTACCGCTGCGCCACTGTGGCGCACCTTCTAAAGAGAATGTGAAGATGTGAATGTCTTCTTTTTTTAATTATTTTTTTTATTTTTTATTTTTTTTAAATTAGAAGTACAATAAGTTACAGTAATACACACCACATATATCTTATTACATTTGTTGTACCCCTTCATTTTTTGAGCTTTAAGAAAGATAGAAATAAAAGAAGTAAGGAAAGTGAGCAAGAGTCGTGATAGTGCAGGAAAGTGTTGGGAAAAGAGAGCCCATTAGAGAGAGAGTTAGAGAAGAAAGTTAAGAAATAGACCCTTGAAAAGAATGAAAGAAAGAGAAACAATCGCTCTATTATAAAAAAACTCTGCAAAAAGGGATCTACCAACCATATTTTTCATCCCCCGTTACCAGATCCTGGCACCATTTCTTTTTTAAATTACTGTTGCACCTTATGCTTCTAGTAAGCTCATAAATGCAGACCACGTCTTTTGGAAGTGGTCTGCTTTGCCTGCGAGGAGGAGTCTCATATCTTCCAGGTGTAATGTTTCGAACATGTTTGAAATCCACATTTTTGTTGTTGGTATAGGAGCGTTTTGCCAGAATTTGAGGATAAGCCTTTTTCCCCGTTATTAGCCCGTAATTAAATAAAATATTTTGAAACACGTTTAGTTCAGGGCTACCTTCCGTTATTCCAAAAATAATCCATTCTGCTTTTGGTATCAGTTTTATTTTAAATAGTTATGTGAAAATTTCAAATATTTCGTTCCAGAATTTTTGGATTTTTATACAAAAAACAAAAGAGTGTGCTCTGGTAGCTTCTTGAGACTGACATTTATCACAAATGGGTGAGACGTTAGAGAAAAGTTTATTTACTTTGGTTTTTGAATAGTAAAGTCTATGTAATGTTTTGAATTGAATTAGAGTATGTCTTACGTTGATCGAGCATTTATGTGAGTGTCTTATGCTCTACACTTTAGTCTTTAACCCTTAGAGATATAGCGAGGACACAGGCCCTTCGGCCCACCGAGTCCGCATCAACCAGTGATCACCCCATACACTAGCCCTATCCTGCTCACACTGGTGACAATTTACAATTTAACCAAAGCCAATAAAACTACAAACCGGTAGGTCTTTGGAATGTGGGAGGAAACCAGAGCACCTGGAGAAAACCCACGCAGGTCACAGGGAGAAGTTACAAACTCCGTACAGACTGCACCTGTGGGCAGGATCGAACCGACGTCTCTGGGTGCTGTGAGGCAGCAACTCCACCGCTGTGTCTCGACCCGAAACGTCGCCCATTCCGTCTCTCCAGAGATGTTGCCTTTCCCGCTGAGTTACTGCAGCATTTTGTGTCTGCCCTCGAATAGATTTGCAGTGTTTTTTTTCCTCTCTACAAAGGCTGCTTGTGAAAATTAATGAGGAAAGATGCCAAATACCTTGTTATTTAGAGAAATGCTGGCTTGCCACAGACGTACAAGATGCCTCAGGATAAATTAATAGTTCTGTCAAAATTATCAGGCATTCAGTGAAAAATATCACAGTTTCAGCAACCAGTCAACCCTTATAAATGACTTTTCTTCTGGCACAAGTGATGCACAGCGAGCTACTTCTCTCCCTCTCTGGTCTTCAGCTGGAGGAGAGGCCGACTACCTTAAAGCGCCAGAGACACAGTTTAGTTTAGTTTTAGAGATACAGCACGGAAACAGACCCTTCGGCCCACTGAGTCCGTCCCGACCAGCGATCCCCGCACACTACCACTATCCTACACACACACTAGGGACAATTTTACATTCACACCAAGGCAATTGGCCTGCAAACCCGTACGTCTTTGGAGTGTGGGAGGAAACTGAAGATCCTGGAGAAAACCCACGCGGTCACGGGGAGAACGTGCAAACTCCGTTTCCTAGTGTTTCCTCGTCTCCGTTCTAAATGGCTTACACTTTATTCTTAAATTGTGGCCCCTGGTTCTGGACTCCCCCAACATCGGGAACATGTTTCCTGCCTCTAGTGTGTCCAAGCCCTTAACAATCTTATATGTTTCAATAAGATTCCCTCTCATCCTTCTAAACTCGACAGTGTACAAGCCCAGCTGCTCCATTCTCTCAGCATATGACAGTCCCGCCATCCCGGGAATTAACCTTGTAAACCTACGCTGCACTCCCTCAATAGCAACAATGTCCTTCCTCAAATTAGGAGACCAAAACTGCATACAATACTCCAGGTGTGGTCTCACTAGGGCCCTGTACAACTGCAGAAGGACCTCTTTGCTCCTATACTCGACTCCTCTTGTTATAAAGGCCAACAAGCCATTTGCTTTCTTCACTGCCTGCTGTACCTGCATGCTTACTTTCATAGACTGATGTACAAGGACCCCCAGATCCCGTTGTACTTCCCCTTTCCCCAACTTGACGCCATTTAGATAGTAATCTGCCTTTCTGTTTTGGCTACCAAAGTGGATAACCTTACATTTATCCACATTAAACTTCACCTTCCATGCATCTGCCCACCCCCCCAACCTGTCCAAGTCACCCTGCATTCTCATAGCATCCTCCTCACAGTTCACACTGCCACTCAGCTTTGTGTCATCTGCAAATTTGCTCATGTTACTTTGAATCCCTTCATCTAAATCATTGATGTATATTGTAAATAGCTGCGGTCCCAGCACCGAGCCTTGCGATACCCCACTAGTCACTGCCTGCCATTCTGAAAGGGACCCGTTAATCCCTACTCTTTGTTTCCTGTCTGCCAACCAATTTTCTATCCATGTCAGCACTCTACCCCCAATACCATGTGCCCTAATTTTGCCCACTAATCTCCTATGTGGGACCTTATCAAATGATTTCTGAAAGTCCAGGTACACTACATCCACTGGCTCTCCCTTGTCCATTTTCCCAGTTACATCCTCAAAAAATTCCAGAAGATTAGTCAAGCTTCGTAAATCCATGCTGATTCGGACCGATCCTGTTACTGCTATCCAAATGTGCGGCTATTTCATCTTTTATAATTGACTCCAGCATCTTCCCCACCACCGATGTCAGGCTAACTGGTCTATAATTCCCTGTTTTCTCTCTCCCGCCTTTCTTAAAAAGTGGGATAACATTAGCTACCCTCCAATCCACAGGAACTGATCCTGAGTCTATAGAACATTGGAAAATTATCTCCAATGCATCCATGATTTCTAGAGCCACTTCCTTAAGTACCCTGGGATGTAGACCATCAGGCCCTGGGGATTTATCAGCCTTCAGTCCCATCAGTCTATCTAACACCATTTCCTGCCTAATGTGGATTTCCTTCAGTTCCTCCGTCACCCCAGATCCTCTGGCCACTACTATATCAGGAAGATTGTTTGTGTCCTCCTTAGTGAAGATGGATCCAAAGTACTTGTTCAACTCATCTGCCATTTCCTTGTTCCCCATAATAAATTCACCTTTTTCGGTCTTCAAGGGTCAAACTTTGGTCTTAACTAATTTTTTCCTCTTCGCATACCTAAAGAAGCTTTTACTATCCTGCTTTATATTCTTGGCTAGCTTCCCTTCGTAATTATCGGACTTGATGGGCCGAATGGCCTAATTCTGCTCCTATCACATGACCTTATGAACCTCTGACACCAATATCTTCAGGGGTCAGGAGGACTAATTACGGCAGATTAAATGCTAGCATTATGCTAGGGCAGGCTGCTATAATGTGAAGAACAGCCTTACTGAGAACCCAACAGAATCCATCACCTGGGGATGGGGTGATATCTGTGCTGCAGTTAGATTCAGTTATCAAGTTTCAACAGAAGTGCAATAGATTCTATTATTGTTATTGATATTTATGTCACTTTGCTTTCACCGTGTATCTGTCAGATTGACAGTCATTTGCGGTTGTGCTTTTCCCCCAAAAAATCACATTAAACGCTTGCATTGAGAATGTGAAGAGTCATCTGTCTCTTCAGAGACACAGTGACATCAGAGATACAACATGCAAATAGGGCCTTCAGCCCACTGAGCCCGCGCCGACCAGCGATCACCCCGTACACTAGCGTCTCCTGCACACAAGGAGCAATTTACAATTATTACCGAAGCCAATTAATTAACCTGCAATCCTTTCTGTCTTTGGAGTGTGGGAAGAAACTGGAGCACCCGGAGAAAACCGCACGCAGGTCACGAGGAGAACGTACAAACTCCGTACAGACAGCACCCGTAGTCAGGATCAAAACTGGGTCCCTGGCGCTGTGAGGCAGCAACTCTACCGCTGCGCCACCGTGCCGCTATAATTGCCAACCACAGCACCAAAGTAACTGAACTAAACTAAACTAAATTAAACTCAACTAGACTTAACTAAACTAAATCTTGTCCAGCTGAGAACTGTAGTCTTTGCTTCTCAACTAGCTTCAAGCCTTGAAGCGAAGGTCTGAAGAAGGGTTTCGGCCCGAAACGTTGCCTATTTCCTTCGCTCCACAGATGTTGTGGTCTGTGGAGCGAAGGAAATAGGCAACGTTTCGGTACGAAACCCTTAAGGAAATAGGCAACGTTTCGGGCCGAAACCCTTAAGGGTTTCGGCCCGAAACGTTGCCTATTTCCTTCGCACCATAGATGCTGCTGCACCCCCTGAGTTTCTCCAGCATTTTTGTCTACCTTCGATTTTCCAGCACCTGCAGTTCCTTCTTAAACAAATAGCTTCAAGCCCAACCTGACCCTTGCACTAATGGCCACCTTTCCTGAGTGGGAGTTTCCCCAGGTCTCTTTCACGGAGTTACACAAAGGATAGATCTACATTTTGTTTCTTTCAGTGACATGAAAGAAACACTCTGCTGTTCCTGGGACCTCACTGGGTACAGTGTGGCTATAAACCACATCATCTTCTTTGATAGATTCAGTGAGCATCAAGTGATCAATGCCTCCAGGAGACAATGAGAAGAGAGAATAGTTTAGTTTAGTTTAGTTTAGTTTAGTTTAGTTTAGTTTAGTTTAGTTTAGTTTAGTTTAGTTTAGTTTAGTTTAGTTTAGTTTAGTTTAGTGGTACATCAGAGAGTATTGCGTACAGTTTTGGTCTCCAAATCTGAGGAAGGACATTATTGCCATAGAGGGAGTGCAGAGAAGGTTCACCAGACTGATTCCTGGGATGTCAGGACTGTCTTATGAAGAAAGACTGGATAGACTTGGTTTATACTCTCTAGAATTTAGGAGATTGAGAGGGGATCTTATAGAAACTTACAAAATTCTTAAGGGGTTGGACAGGCTAGATGCAGGAAGATTGCTCCCGATGTTGGGGAAGTCCAGGACAAGGGGTCACAGCTTAAGGATAAGGGGGAAATCCTTTATAACCGAGATGAGAAGAACTTTTTTCACACAGAGAGTGGTGAATCTCTGGAACTCCCTGCCACAGAGGGTAGTCGAGGCCAGTTCATTGGCTATATTTAAGAGGGAGTTAGATGTGGCCCTTGTGGCTAAGGGGATCAGAGGGTATGGAGAGAAGGTAGGTACGGGATACTGAGTTGGATGATCAGCCACGATCATATTGAATGGCGGTGCAGGCTTGAAGGGCCGAATGGCCTACTCCTGCACCTCATTTCTATGTTTCTATGTTTCTATCACGGAAACAGGCCCTTCGGCCCACCGACTCCACGCCGACCAGCGATTCCTGTTCACTAACACTATCCTACACACACCAGGGCCAATTTGCAATGCTACCAAGCTAATTCACCTACAAACCTGTACGTCTTTGGAGCGTGGGAGGAAACTGGAGCATCCGGAGAAAACCCACGCAGGTCACTGAGAGAACAGACAAACTCCATACAGACAGGATCCATGGTCAGGATCAAAGCCGGGTGTCTGGAGCTGTAAGGCAGCAACTCTACCGCTGCACCACCTAGTATAATGTTCGAAACGTTTCTTACGATGTCCGGAGGCGTGTGAGAGAAATACTCTTCAGTTCCTGGGATCTTGCTGTGTACCATGTACCAACAACCACTTCATCTTCATTGATGGAGACAGTGGACATCGAAAGGTCAATGACTTCAGGAGATAATGTGGGGAGAAAGGGTAATGGAATTACGGAGGGGTAGAGAGAAGATGTTGATGCAAATAATTTGCCTTAAGTTAAGTTAAAGTTAGAAGATCAGAATTGATTTCCTGATCATGAAAAATCGTTGAAGACTTAATGTTTGTAAGTTGCTTTAGATTCCAGCCATTAGCTAGAATGTAAAGGCGGATTCAAACATATTCTTGCCAAACAGGGATCCCCGGGTGCTCAAAGAAACAAATCCATACTTGATTCAATCCTTTGAAGGAGAAAGTGTTTTAACTGTTTGCCTGATGTCATTAGAATCCATCAGTGTTGATTTGAGGAGACACTGATGAGATTTGAAAGAGTTAAAGGTCGTCAGCTGAGATTAAATCCATTTTGAGATACTTGTTAATTTAGGCTGAAGGGAATGCCTTAATATGTGGCTTCATTTGGAAGTTGGGCCTTGTGGGAATATGTGGACTGGAAGCAAAACGAGATTGCCGGTGTGAGACAGAGATTGATAACGTGAAGATAATTGCAAAAGAGCCCGACATCGCCAAGACTGATTCACATTCATAGCTGAAACATTTCTATTTGAGCAGCAACTCAAAAAGAAGATCAAAATAACCGGAGGAACTGCGAAATTCTGTTGTGCCAAAATATTTGCATTTGTTAATGGATTTTGGATCTCACTTCTACAATTTTTACATAGCTTATGCTATCCAAGAAGCACTGCGATGTGACAACCATATTTCCCGCCCTAATGCCCCTGTCCCACTTAGGAAACCTGAACGCAAACCTCTGGAGACTTTTGCGCCCCACCAAAGGTTTCTTTGCGGTTCCCGGAGGTTGCAGGTGGTTGCCGGAGGTTGCAGATAGTGGAAGCAGGTAGGGAGACTGACAAAAACCTCCAGGAACCGCATGGAAACCTTGGGTGGGGCGCAAAGTCTCCAGAGGTTTCCGTTCAGGTTTCCTAAGTGGGACAGGGGCATTAGATATTCATGTGCAGTTAAAGTTCCAATGACTACAGCTTTACCTTTGAAGTTTGTGAGTTCAGTTTAGTTTATTGTCGCATGTACCGAGGTACAGTGAAAAGCTTTTGTTGCGTGCTAACCAGACAGCGGCAAGACAATGCATGATTACAATTGAGCCGTCCACACTGTACAGATACATAGAAACATGGAAAATAGGGGCAGGAGTAGGCCATTCGGCCCTTCGAGCCTGCACCGCCATTCAATATGATCATGGCTGATCATCCAACTCAGTATCCTGTACCTGCCTTCTCTCCATACTCCCTGATCCCTTTAGCCACAAGGGCCACATCTAACTCCCTCTTAAATATAGCCAATGAACTGGCCTCAACTACCTTCTGTGGCAGAGAATTCCACAGATTCATCACTCTCTGTGTGAATTTTTTTTTTCTCATCTCGGTCCTAAAAGACTTCCCCCTTATCCTTAAACTGTGACCCCTTGTTCTGGACTTCCCCAACATCGGGAACAATCTTCCTGCATCTAGCCTGTCCAACCCCTTAAGAATTTTGTAACTTTCTATAAGATCCCCCCTCAAACATGATCAGGGAATAACGTTCAATGCAGGATAAATCCAGTAAAGTCCAATTGAATATAGTCTGAGGGTGGACACAAAGTGCTGGAGTAACTCAGCGGGACAGGCAGCATCTCTGGAGAGAAGGAATGGGTGACGCTTTGGGTCGAGACCCTTCTTCAGACTCTGTCTGTTGAGTTGCATCAACAACAATCCAGAGGGGCATGTTCAAATCAGAGGAAGGTGATTGTGGAATTTAAATTCAGGTAATTTTAGCTCAGTTTAGTTTGGAAATACAGCATGGAAACAGGCCCTTCGACCCACCGAGTCCGTGCCGACCAGCGATCGCCCCATACACTAGATCAAGAAGAAGGGTCTCTGCCCGAAACATCACCTATTCCTTTTCTCCAGAGATGCCGTCTGACCCACTGAGTTACTCCAGCTTTTGGTGTCAATCCACTAGATCTATCCCACGTACCAGGCACAAATTACATCTCTTCTACAGATGATAGAGAGCTTGCTGACTGGTTGCATCGTGGCTTGGTTCGGCAATTTGAGCGCCCTGGAGAGGAAAAGACTACAAAAAGTAGTAAACACTGCCCAGTCCATCATCGGCTCTGACCTTCCTTCCATCGAGGGGATTTATCGCAGTCGCTGCCACAAAAAGGCTGGCAGTATCATCAAAGACCCACACCATCCTGGCCACACACTCATCTCCCTGCTACCTTCAGGTAGAAGGTACAGGAGCCTGAAGACTGCAACAACCAGGTTCAGGAATAGCTACTTCCCCACAGCCATCAGGCTATTAAACCTGGCTCGGACATAACTCTGATTATTAATAACCCGTTTTCTGTTATTTGCACTTAATCAGTTTATTTATTCATGTGTGTAGATATTTATATAATGGTATATGGACACACTGATCTGTTTTGTAGTCAATGCCTACTATGTTCTGTGTGCTGAAGCAAATCAAGAATTTCATTGTCCTATACAGGGACACATGACAATAAACTCACTTGAACTTGAACTTACAGAAGCCATTTAATCTGCAAACCTGGAGTGTGGGATGAAACCAGAGCACCCAGAGAAAACCCACACGATCCCAAGGAGAACGTACAAACTCCGTACAGACAGCGCCCGTAGTCAGGGATCGGGTCTCTGGTGCTGTGAGGCAGCAACTCTACCGCTGCGCCACGGTGTCACCTTTACACAAAAATAGGACCACAAACATTTTCCACGGCTGAAGCAACCTGGAGATTTTCACCTGGTGGAATCAGTGTGCTGATCATTTCCCTCATTAATAGACACACCAATTTTTAATGAGCACTTCAAGGCTCATTAATGGAGCGATAAAGGATTCAATGCTGTGCATTAACCTTTTTAATTAGAACAGATTACTTTCCAAACTAACATGGAACGGGCAGAATGTGTGGAACGGAACTGCAGATGCTGGTTTATACCGAAGACAGACACACAAAGTGCTGGAGCATCTCAGCGGGTCAGGCAGCTTCTCTGGAGAAAAAGGACGGGTGATGTTTTGGGTCGGGACCCATCTTCAAGTTGAGCTGTCTGAAGGAAAGTCCCAACCCAAAACTTAACCTATCTGAACTCGATGGGCCTGTTTCCGCGCTGTATCTCTGAAGTCTCATTCCATATCATTATCTTTTAAGGTTTCTTTCTTCAAAATAAAATAATCCTCAATGGAGATGTTAAAATCTGCAGCGATGTTGACATCTGCAGGAGCACAATGGCACAGCGGAAGAGTTGCTGCCTCACAGCGCCAGTGACCCGGGTTCGATCCCGACCACAAGTGCTGTCTGTACGGAGTTTGCACGTTCTCCCCGTGACCTCGTGGGTTTTCCACAAGATTTTCGGTTTCCTCCCACACTCCAAAGACGTAGAACTTTGTAGGTTAATTGGCTTTGGTGTAAATGTAAATTGTCCCTAGTGTGTGTAGGATAGTGTTAGTGTGCGGGGGAATCACTGGTTGGTGCGGACTCGGTGGGTCGAAGGGCCTGTTTCCCCGCTGAACTATCTCTAAACTAAACTAAACACTGCAGAACTACAGCTGCTTAATATTTGACATATAAGTTCAAAGCGCTAATTTTTCCCTCAACTGAATCATATAATATTTTCTACCTCTCACCATCTGCCGAGTTATGGTTCACTTCTAAAGTCCCCTCAAAGCAGCTGACATTTAAGCATTTTTTATTGTGCTTGGTTATTTTTAAATCATCCCATATTATCTTTTACTCAGAACAATCTCCACATTCATAAAAATTTATGTTCCATTGATGCTGCTGGAATGAAAGATTTGAACCTCTTCCTGTTGGCATAAGGAGGACGTGATGATTAAGGTACGATCACCGCTATAATGGAGACGCAACGAACTGTACAAAGTTCATATGTTAATAAATTCATAAGTTACAGGAGTAGAATTAGGCCATTCGGCCCATCAAGCCTACTCCGCCATTCAATTCTGGCTGATCTATTTTAAGGAAATTCTCCTGCCTTCTCTCCATAACCCCTGACATTAGAATCTATCATCCCCCGCCTTAAAAATGTGCATATACTAAAAATAGTGACCTGGGTTCGATCCTGACTATGGGTGGTTGTCTATACGGAGTTTGTATGGTCTCCCCGTGACCTGCGTGGGTTATCACCAGGATCGCCAGTTTAATCCCACTCTCCAAAGACGTACAATAGACAATGGACAGGAGTAGGCCATTCGACCCTTCGAGCCAGCACCGCCATTCACTGTGATCATGGCTGATCATCCACACTCAGTACCCTGTTCCTGCTTTCTCCCCATATCCCCTGACTCTGCTATCTTTAAGAGCTCTATCCAACTATCTCTTGAAAGCATACAGAGAATTGGCCTCCACTGCCTTCTGAAGCAGAGAATTCCATCGATTCACAACTCTCTGGGTGAAAAAGTTTCTCCTCATCTCCGTTCTAAATGGCTCACCCCTTATTTATTGCAGGTTGAAGGCAGACACAAAATGCTGGAGTAACTCAGCGGGACAGGCAGCATCTCTGGAGAGAAGGAATGGGTGACGTTTCGGTAGAGGCCCTTCCTCAGACTGAGAGTCAGGGGAGAGGGAGTCTACAGATATGGGTAAGGCGTGAAAAGGGCAGATCAAAGCAGACAATGCTCAAGGAAATGTCGAATGGTTTATTGTTGGCTGTGGGGAAGGTGACAACGAGGCATACAAACAGTGAAATGAATCAAGAGGACGGTGAAACTAGGGTGGGGGAGGGACGGAGAGAGAGGGAAAGCAAGAGTTACTTGAAGCTAGAGAAATCCATAATCATACCTCTGGGAAGAAGGGTCTCGACCAGAAACATCACCCATTCCTTCTCTCCAGAGATGCTGCCTGTCCCGCAGAGTTACTCCAGCATTTTGTGTTTACCGTTTAGTGCAAGGTAAACCCTGTAAAGCCTGATCAAAGATAGTCTGAGGGTCACCAATGAGGTAGATAGTAGTTCAGCACTGCTCTCTAGTTGTGGTGGGATGGTTCAGATGCCTGATAACAGCTGGGAAGAAACTGTCCCTGAATCTGGAGGTTCATAGATTTGTATCTATATCGAAGATAGACACAAAAACCTGGTATAACTCAGCGGGACAGGCGGCATCTCTGGAGAGAAGGAGTGGGTGACGTTTTGGGTCGAGACCCTTCTTTATTAGTCTGACGAAGGGTCTCGACACGAAACGTCACCCATTCCTTCTCTCCAGAGATGCCGCCTGTCCCGCTGAGTTACTCCAGCATTTTGTGTCTATCCGCTGGGTTCTAAGCTGCCTAAGTGACATATGATGTGCTTGGTATAATAGTAAATTGTCCCTAGTGTGCGCAGGATAGTGCTAGTGTGCGGGGATCGCTGGTCGGCACGGACTCGGTGGGCCGAAGGGCCTGTTTCCTCACTGTATGTTGGAGGTGTGAACTCTTCGGATTTTTTCGTGTCTCCGTGCGCCACCCACATCGGTAGAAACTGTTGTTTGATGTTCCAGCTATTTTGTTTCGGAGTGCGACACTGCGATAACATAACATATGCTGCTGCTGCTGATGCTGATCACGGGGGTGTTTGTTCCCGTTTTTGACTGTCTGTAAACTCTGTTGTGGTTCGAGTTGGCGAAGGTGTTAAATGTGTGCAAAGTTGAAGCAAAAGTATTCTGTTGGATTTTATCCCGGCTGCCATCTTCAGTCAGCAACCTGGGGCAATATTTACAGTTGACGCATGCAGGAAGGAACTGAAGATGCTGGTTTCAACCGAAGACGGACACAAAGTGCTGGAGTAACTCAGGAGGACTGGCAGCATCTCTGGAGAGAAGGAATGGGTGGCTTTTTTCGGCTCGAGATCCTTATTCACACTGAGAGTCAGCGGAGAGGGACGCACAGAGATAAGGAAGGGTGGGGTGTGAAAACGAGAGATCAAGAAAATGTAGAATGGAGTCTGAAGAAGTTTTGACCGGAAACGTCATCTATTCCTTCTCTCCAGAGTTGCTGAGTTATTCCAGCATTTTGTGTCTATTTACTGTTACGGTTTAGTTTATTGTCACGTGTACCGAGGTACAGTGAAAAGCTTCTGTTGCGCGCTAACCAGTCAGCAGAAAGACAATACATGATTACAATCGAGCCATTTACAGTGTACAGATACATGATAAGGGAATAACGTTTAGTGCAAGGTAAAGCCAGTAAAGTCCGATCAAGGATAGTCCGAGGGTCACCAATGAGGTAGATAGTAGTTCAGGACCGCTCTCTAGTTGTGGTAGGATGGTTCAGTTGCCTGATTACAGCTGGGAAGAAACTGTCCCTGAATCTGGAGGTGTTCGTTTTCACACTTCTATGCCTCTTGCCTGATGGGAGAGGGGCGATGAGAGAGTGGCCAGTGTGAGACTGGTCCTTGATGATGCTGCTGGCCTTGCCGAGGCAGCGTGAGGCGTAGATGGAGTCAATGGAAGGGAGGTTGGTTTGTGTGATGGTCTGGGCTGCGTCCACAACTCGCTGCATTGGTGGGTGTATGGAACGAGCTGGCAGAGGAGATAGTTGAGGCTGGGACTATCCCAACATTTAAGAAACAGTTAAACAGGTACATGGATAGGACAGGTTTAGAGGCATATGGGCCAAACTCAGGCAGGTAGGATTAGTGTAGCTAGGACATGTTGGCTGGTGTGGGCACGTTTGGGGCATTTTTAGTTTAGTTTAGTTTAGAGATACAGAGTGAAAACAGGCCCTTCGGCCCAGCGAGTCCGCACTGACCAACGACCCCGGCACACTAACGCTATCCAACACATATTAGGGACAATTTTACATTTATACCAAGCCATGATCATATTGATCAGCCATGGTCATATTGAATGGTGGTGCTGGCTCAAAGGGCTGAATGGCCTACTCCTGCACCTATTTTCTAATTAACCTTCAAATCCGTGCATCTTTGGCGTGAGGGAGGTAACCGAAGATCTCAGAGGAAACCCACGCAGGTCACGGGGAGAACGAACAAACCCCGTACAGACAGCACCCGCAGTCGGGATCGAACCCGTGTCTCTGGCGCTGTGAGGCAGCAACTCTATGTCTGCTCCACCAGGAGAAGGGCCTGTTTCCATAGAAACATAGAAAATAGGTGCAGGAGGAGGCCATTCGGCCCTTCGAGCCAGCACCGCCATTCATTGCAATCATGGCTGATCGTCCCCAATCAATAATCCGTGCCTATAGAAACATAGAAAATAAATTCCGCGCTCCATGACTCTAAATGCTCCACCTGCGATTGGGATTCGAGACGTCTTCTGTTCATGGAAATCCCCCTGTTTTTTTCGTCAGGAAAATGATTTTACTTGGTAAATACGAAGTGTTAATTGGGGAGATGCTGGAGGTGGCAGTGAAAATGCAAGCAGCAATAACATTTTTCTCCAAGATTTCTCAATGTGTGATCTTCATATTAGAGTAATTAAGAGGATTGCCAAGACTAAGCTCCACAGGTACATCCCGCTGCTTGAAGCCCTTGCTAAACTTGCAGCATTGCAGGCCCATGGCGTTTAGTGTGAGCGTTTGTTTCAAGAGAAGGTAGCCAAAAATGCTGGAGAAACTCAGCGGGTGAGGCAGCATCTATGGAGCGAGGGAATAGGTGACGTTTCGGGTCGAGACCCTTCTTCAGACTGATGTGTTGGGGGGTGGGGGGGGGGGGGCCAGGCAAAAAAAAGGAAGAGATGGAGACAGTGGGCTGTGGGAGAGCTGGGAAGGGGAGGGGAAGGAGGGAGAAAGCAAGGACTACCTGAAATTGGAGAAATCGATGTTCAAACCAATGGGGTGTAAACTATCCAAGCGGAATAGGAGATGCTGCTCCTCCATGAAGGAGGCCCAGGACAGAAAGGTCACCGGGAGATCAGGTTGGTTAATGCAAACTGTGTGGAGGTGTTGGGCGAAGCGATCGCTAAACGATGTAGAGCAGTTGACGCCTATTTCAAGAGGATCAGAATACAAAAACAGGGATGTATTGCTGAGGCTCTATAAGGCACTGGTCAGGCCAGAGGGTCCAGAGGAGGTTTATGAGAATGATCCCAGGATAAATTGCACCTAGTGGGTGGGGTATGGTTGGTGTACGGGTGATCGCTGGTCGGCGCGGACTCTCGGTAGGCAGAAGGGCTTGTTACCACCCTGTATCTGTAAAGTCTAAAGTCCAAAGTGAAGTCTACGGCATGGTGCAGGAAGGAACTGCAGGTGCTGGTTTAAACCGAAGATAGGCACAAACATCTGGAGTAACTCAGCCGGCCAGGCAGCACCTCTGGAGAGCAGGAATAAATGACATTTCGGGAAGGGTCTCGATGCAAAACGTCAACTATTCCTTTTCTTCTGTCTGACTCGCTGAGTTACTCCAGCTTTTGGTGTCTGTCTGATGAATGGTCCTAGTATGGACCAATACGTCTCATTGTGGACTTTAGACTTTTTTCTCCAACTGTTATGCCGTGACACTCTTCTGACCTTTTGGGGTTTTTTCTCTTTCCACTACTTGTTCTAAAGTCATAAGGTCATAAGGGATAGGAGTAGAATTAGGCCATTCGGCCCATCAAGTCTACTCCACCATTCAATCATGGCTGATCTATCTCTCCCTCCTAACCCCATTCTCCTGCCTTCTCCCCATAACCCCTGACACCCGTACTAATCTAGAATCTATTTATCTGCCTTAAAAATATCCACTGACTTGGCCCTCAACAGCCTTCTTTGGCAAAGAATTCCATAGATTCACCACCTGTTGCCTAAGGAGTACTTATAAAATTGGACATGCATGATCTGACATGTACTACATTTGCAATAACATGTGAGCCACTTCAAGGGTCACCTTTGTGTAAGCAGCACTCAATTATACAGCAGAAGGTGCTGAACTTGCAGGACCTATGGCCAGGACATATGGCCAGGACAGGAAGGACAATGTGGGAATGGGAATTGCAATGGTTGACAATCATGAGATCTTGTAGGCCTTGATGGTCTCGTCAATGTACAGGTACTGGTCATTAGGTAGACAAAAATACGGGAGAAACTCAGCATTTTTGTCTACCTTCGATTTTTCCAGCATCTGCAGTTCTTTCTTAAACACAACGGTACTGGGAATTAGTTTAAGAAGGAACTGCAGATGTGGGTTTACACCAAAGATAGACACAAAATGCTGGAGAAACTCAGCCAGTCAAGCCGCATCTCGGGAGAGAAGGAATGGGTGACGTTTCGGGTCGAGGTCCTTCTTGGAAGGAGGGTCTTGACCCAAAACGTCACCCATTCCTTCTCTCCAGAGATGCTGCCTGTCCCGCTGAGTTTCTCCAGTTTTTTGTGTCTATCTTTAATTTAGTTTAGTTTAGGTTAGTTCAGTGAGACAACACAGGAACAGGCCCTTCGGACGCACTGACCAGCGATCCCCGCTCACTCACTATCCTGCACACGCCGGGGATAATTTACATTTACACCAAGCCAAATTAACCTACAAATCTGTACGTCTTTGGAGTGTGGGAGGAAAACGAAGATCCCGGAAAAAACCCACGCAGATCACAGGGAGAACGTGCAAACTCCGTACAGACAGCACCCGTAGTCGGGATCGAACCCGGGTCTCTGGCGCTGTGAGGCAGCAACTCCACCGCTGCGCCACCGTGCCGCCCTTGTTTGGCATTGTTATACGTGAATCCGATGGAGGGGACGCACGCTCTCCTCTGAGTTTGCAGCAAAGTATATGAAATGAAAATATGCATCAAACATCCTTAATCGGCAAACAGCATTTTAATTCCTCAACTGCTTGCTCTTGTAATAGGCGAGGAGCCGTAATGGAGTGAATTAATGGCATTGATTGAGATATCCATTCACTTCCTCATTTAAGTAGAGCTTAAGGCTTCTACAGATCATTAGCGAAGGGCATCGCATGCTTATTAAGCGATAGAGATGAATTAACCTCAGGCAAGGCTTTGCGTTATGTGAAACAAACAAATACATTCTATTCGAAGCCCAAGATTTACAGCCAATTTCTGAACGCGATGATCAAGAAATATAAACATCCCAAAATTCAAAGTCAAAATCCTTGTGTGGTCATGGTGGCGCTGCGGTAGAGTTGCTGCCTTACAACGCCGGAGACCCGGGTTCGATCCTGACTACGGGTGCTGTCCGTACAGAGTTTGTACGTTCTTAAATTAGGGGAGGGTGAAAAACGATGAACAAATTGTTGGTGTAACTCAACGGGACAGACAGCAATTCCGGAGAATATGGATAGGTGACATTTCGGGTCAAGACTCTTCTTCAGACTGGGGGATAGCAACGGGCTAAGAATATTAACAATATCTTATTTGAGAGATAATCAAGCCACACAAAAACAGCCCCTTCGTCCCAACTCGCCAGCCATGATCACTGTGAATGGTGGTGCTGGCTCGAAGGGCCGAATGGCCTACTCCTGCAATTATTGCCTATGTCAACCTAGATGCCCCATCTAAGCTAGTCCCACCTGCTTGCATTTGGCCCATATCCCTTTAAACCTTTCCTATCCATGTATCTGTCCAAGTATCTTTTAAATGCTGTTTTAGTACCTGCCTCAACTACCTCCTCTGGCAGCTAATTCCATACACCACCCTCTGTGTGAAAACATTGCCTCTCAGGTTCTTTCCAATCTCCCCTCAAACCTATGTGTAGCAAGGAGCTGCAGATGCTGGTTTAATCCGAAGATAATGCTGGAGTAACTCAGCGGGACGGGCAGCATCTCTGGAGAGAAGGAATGGGTGACGTTTGGGGTTGAGACCCTTCTTCAGACTGGTCAGGGGAGAGGGAAACGAGGGATATAGACGGCGATGTAGAGAGATAAAGAACAATGAATGAAAGATATGCAAAAAAAGAAACAATGATAAAGAAAACAGGGCATTGTTAGCTGTTTGCTAGGTGAGAACGAGAAGCTGGTGTGACTTGGATGGGGGAGGGATGGAGAGAGAGGGATATTGAAGTTGGAGAAATCAATCTTCAATCTTCATTCGTTTGGGCAGCTACAGCCCCGTGGTATGCATATTGATTTCTCTAACTTCACAGGGGTCTCCCCTCAAACCTAGCTCCTCTGTTTCTCTGTACATCCACATTATTATTGATCCAAAGGCAAAGAACTGCAGACGCTATGCACTTCAAGCATTTTTCTAAAGTCTCTGCGATAAAAAAGATTGATTAGTGTTTTGGACGGCATCTGTATGGAATGTAGCGTTCACTGTTCACGCTCTGACCTGTCCTGTCCAACCAGAGTTTCTGGTTTGTCCACAATTTCGTTTTTAGTTTTAGTTTAGAGATACAGCGAGGAACAGGCCCTTCGGCCCACCGAGTCGGTGCCGACCAGCGACCCCCGCAGACTAGCACGGTCCTACACACACTAGGGACAATTTTACATTTGTACCAGGCCAATTAACCTACAAACCTGTATGTCTTTGGAGTTGTGGGAGGAAACCGAAGATCTCGGCGAAAAACCCACGCAGGTCACGGGGAGAAGGTACAAACTCCGTACAGACAGCACCCGTAGTCGGGATCGATCCCGGGTCTCTGGGGCTGTGAGGCAGCAACTCTACCGCTGCCCTGGTTCTGTCCTCGAATTCCAACTCTAGACCTCCCCATCCCTTCCATCGTTTAAAATCTCTGCCTTTGATCAAGTCGATATATATATATATATATAGATATAGAAATAGACACAAAAAGCTGGAGGAACTCAGCGGGATAGGCAGCATCTCTGGAGGGAAGGTATGGGGACGTTTTGGGTCGAGACCCTTCTTCAGACTGAGTCTTTGGTTTAAACCAGCATCTGCAGTTCCCTCCTATATATATATATTTTTTTTTTTTTTTAAACACCCTGGTGTGGCTTGGGGAATATGCCTTTTCCAGATGACAACTCTGTAAAGGGCTTTGAGATATTTCTGCTTCTTTTAAAGTCGCTGTGTCAATTGAAGTGGCTTTTTTGTTGTGACGTTTCTGTGGAAAGACAGGTAGCAACTCAGAGATATTTATTCCTCATTGATGTATGACCCACATTTCTCCACGCAGGCACACACAGCTCCAATAATCAGGTGACACTTTGAAACGCGATACTTTTTTTGATGAGGGTTTCAATTCACGTGTTCAACATTAATTGCATTCTGATTAAATCTCACGTTTGGCAACAGGAGGTGGAGCATAAATCAGACCTGAACCTGCTTTTAAAAAGCTGATCATTTGATGTGGTTTCTTTGATTTTTGTTACCGGGCAGTAGCAACTGAAGCAGCAAGTGACATGTTCATATTTAAAAGTGATTGATTTCACTTGAGACTATGATTGTGTTGCGTTACGCCGAAGTACTGCAACATTTTAATTTTCCCCTAACAAATATGAAGATCAAAGCACAGCAAAAGACGGAATTTAACTCAGGCAGCTTGTTGTAAACACATAGTTGTAGGCAGAATATTTAAGTAGGCAGTGTTTAGATTAGCTGAAGAAGGGGTTCGGCCTGAAATGTTGCCTATTTCCTTCGCTCCATAGCTGCTGCTGCACCCGCTGAGTTTCTCCAGCACTTTTGTGTACCTTTAGATTAGTTGAGTTGAGTTTAGTTTAGATTAGTTTAGTTTAGTCTAGTTTAGTTTAGTTTAGTTTAGATTAGTTGAGTTTAGTTGAGTTTAGTTTAGATTAGTTGAGTTTAGTTGAGTTTAGATTAGTTGAGTTTAGTTTAGTTTACTTTAGTTTAGTTTAGTTTAGTCTAGTTTAGTTTAGTTTAGTTTAGTTTAGTTTAGTTTAGATTAGTTGAGTTTAGTTGAGTTTAGTTGAGTTTAGATTAGTTGAATTTAATTTAGTTTAGTTTAGTTTAGTTTAGATTAGTTGAGTTTAGTTTAGTTTAGTTTAGTTTAGTTTAGATTAGTTGAATTTAATTTAGTTTAGTTTAGTCTAGTTTAGTTTGGTTTAGTTTAGATTAGTTTAGTTTAGTTTAGTTTAGTTTAGTTTAGTTTAGATTAGTTGAGTCGGGGAACTGCAGATGTTGGTTTCAACACAAAAAAGCTGGAGTAACTCAGCGGGTCAGGCAGCATCTCTGGAGAAAAGGCATAGGTGACATTTCGGGTCGGGATGCTTCTTCAGCCTGGTTTACGCACTAGGGACAATTTACGTTTTACACCAAGCCGATCAACCTACAAACCTGTAGGTCTTTGGAGGGAACCGAAGATCCCGGAGAAAACCCACGCAGGTCACGGGGAGAAGGTACAAACTCCGTATGGACAGCACCCGTAGTCAGGATCAAACCCGCGTATCTGGCGCTGTGACAGGCCTGTCCCACTAAGGCGATTTTTTAGGCGACCACAGGCGACTAGGCTGTACGGTCGTGAGTCGTCTCCTCAGTCGCCCAAAGAGTCGTAGCGTCTTTCTGGTCGCCGCTGGATTTTCAACACGTTGAAAGAATTTTCTGAGACAGCCGGCGACAGTGGGCTTGACGCCAATGAGCGTAGCTTGACCTCTCCTGACGTAGGTGCTGTCGTAGGTTGTCGCCAGGTGACATAGGTTGTCGCTTGGTTTTTTTTTATTGTTAAGGGAATGATTCTATTTCAAATTTGATGCCAAAGGGGGGTCCAGTCGCTGTTTTTCTGGTGACCTGCTATGACTATGACAGTCACCGGCAGTCGCCTAAAAATAGCCCAAATGGGACAGGCCCATGAGGCAGCAACTCTACCGCTGCGCCACTGTGCCTCCATATTTCAATTTAGATTTTTTTTTTAAATGCTCTTCATTGTTTATTTAATATTTAACCATATAATAACCATATAACAATTACAGCACGGAAACAGGCCATCTCGGCCCTACAAGTCTGTGCCGAACAATTATTTTTCCCTAGTCCCATTTACCTGAACTCAGACCATAACCCTCCATTCCTTTCCCATCCATATACCTATCCAATTTATTTTTAAATGATAAAATCGAACCAGCCTCCACCACTTCCACTGGAAGCTCATTCCACACAGCTACCACTCTCTGAGTAAAGAAGTTCCTCCTCATGTTACCCCTAAACTTCTGTCCCTTAATTCTGAAGCCATGTCCTCTTGTTTGAATCTTCCCTACTCTCAATGGGAAAAATTTGTGATGCTCAGCCTCAGGCCATCCACTACATACACAGTGGACTTTTCCCATTCGATGCCTCTTCCCCACCGCAGAGCTTGGGAACTCGATCAACTTGCGTTGGAATTTCCAGCTGCTTTTGGTCATTTGGGACAGGGAATCTTCTCCCTGGGAAAACAGCTGGATACACAATGCAGGCAGGCGTTCCCGTGATTTGCCGTTAAGAAATTAGATTGCTCGCTGCCCAACTGTTAATATACTAACAGGAGAGAAAAATGAAGATAGACACAAAGTGCTGGAGTAACTCAGCGGGACAGGCAGCATCTCTGGGGAGGAGGAATGGGCGACGTTTCGGGTCAGCTCTTCCTCTCTGGTTAGAACTCTGCTTGCTCTTTATCCCAGTGATGAACATTATGAGGGACATCATTCATTGTCACGCCCGGTGCTGGGAAACATGTGAATATAGGTCATTGACTTTTGTATCACTCTTTGTTTTGATCCAAGAATAGGTTCGGATCTGCCAGAGGAGAAATGGTGTACAAACAAAAATGAGTAAACACTGCTGGCAGGCACTCAAATAATGTGCCATTATTCTTATCTCTGGCAACGGGCTCCGACTGTAAAGGAAGACTCCATTTATTTTGGGCTATTGTTTCATGCTTACAGTATTTGTGTTGGCATACATTGGCTCCCAATCCTCCAATGTCCGAAATGTCACCATCTCATTGTCCTCTTCAAATATTTTTTTCTTCACGGCCTGGCCCTTCTCTATCTCAATACTGACAATGGACAATAGGTGCTGGAGGAGGCCATTTGGCCCTTCGAGCCAGCACCGCCATTCAATGTGATCATGGCTGATCATCCCCAATCAGTACCCCGTTCCTGCCTTCTCCCCGTATCCCCTGACTCTGCTATTTTTAAGAGCCCTATCTAGCTCTCTCTTGAAAGCATCCAGAGAACCTGCCTCCACCGCCCTCTGAGGCAGAGAATTCCACAGACTCGCCACTCTCTGGGAGAAAAAGTGTTTCCTCGTCTCCGTTCTAAATGGCTTACTCCTTATTCTTAAACTGTGGCCCCTGGTTCTGGACTCCCCCAACATCGGTGAATGGATGAATGGTTTATTGACTTGGCGAATACTGTAGTCACAGTGAAATTCTTTGTTTCACATAGGTATGCAAAGAGTCGCTAGGTAAAGGACGCCGACAATGTTACAAAGTATCCCCGTGCCACGTCCTCCTTTATGAAGCGAGTTCGGTATTCCGAAAAACGCAAGGAATCATGGGATTTGTCAATGATCTCTGATGGCTCTGAGGGGTCTTTACAAGTGAAAGGGGTTCTAGAGAGTTGCCATTAAGCTGGAAAGAGTGAAGAGCAAAACAGATTTACGAGGATGTTACCAGGACCTGAGCTACAGGGAGAGGTTGGGCAGACTAGGACTCTATTCCTTGGAGCACAGGAGGATGAGGGGTGGTCTTATAGAGATGTACAAGATCTTGAGAGAAATAGATCGTGGAGATGCACAGAGTCTCTTGCCCAGGGCAGGGGAATCGAGAACCAGAGGACTTAGGTTTAAGGTGAAGGGGGAAAGATTTAATAGGAATCTGAGGGGCAACTTTTCCACACAGAAAGTAGTGGATGTATGGAACAAGCTGCCAGAGGAGTTTAGTTGAGGCAGGAACTATTGCAATGTTTAAGAAACATTTCGATAGGTGCACATATGACAGGTTTAGAGAGACATTGGCCAAATGCAGGCAGGTGGGACTAGTGTAGATGGGACATTGTTGGCCGGTGTGGGCAAGTTGGGCCTGCTTCCACTTTCCACTATGACTCCATAAGGCAACGATTCTATGACTAAGACAGACATTGTGGGCCGAAGGGCCTGTTCCTGTGCTGTACTGTTCTATAAAGTAGGCATGAACCTGTCTCCGGAGAGAGGAGGAGAACTTCTTCAAAGTAGGCAATAGTCTAAAGAAGGGTTTTGGCCCGAAACGTTGCCTATTTCCTTCGCTCCATAGATGCTGCTGCACCCGCTGAGGTTCTCCAGCATTTTTGTCTTCCTCCTGTACTGTTCTATGTTCTGTGATGTTTGGTGTAAGGATTTCAGTGTAAACATCTGGTGTGGGAAGGAACTGTGATGATGGTTTAAGCCACAGATAGACACAAAAAGCTGGATAAACTCAGCGGGTCAGGGAGCATCTCTGGCGCCCATATTCCCTTCTCTCCAGAGATGCTGTCTGATGGGCTGAGTTACTCCAGCTTTTTGTGTCTGCCTTTGGTGTAAAGATTAGGCAGGTTCGGAGGTAGACAAAAGTGCTGGAGAAACTCAGCAGGTGCAGCAGCATCTATGGAGCTGAAGAAAGATTTCGGCCCGAAACGTTGCCTATTTCCTTCGCTCCATAGATGCTGCTGCTCCCGCTGAGTTTCTCCAGCACTTTTGTCTACCTTCGATTTTCCAGCATCTGCAGCTCCTTCTTAAGGGCAGGTTCGGAGGCTGGCTTGGTCGTGAGAGTGAGAGTCACACCTGGTGTCTCTGATCTGTGGTGAGAAGGAATGCTTTGAACTTTGTAAAGTCAAGCAAGAACCACATCAGCTGCTGCAGGTGGGGACAGCTCTTGATGGAACGAGAGGACAGAAGTCAAAAGCAAATTGTTAACTCTGGCTTTGGACAGCTGGGTTGGTGGTGTCGGGGGGGGCGGAGGGGAGGAGGTACGGACTGACAGCTGAGCGTGGACACAGCCAGGAGAAAGACAAATAATCAGCAGCTGAAGTTGCCGTTGCTTCCAGCTCCCACTAAAGATCAAGCAACACCAGACCCCACAGAAAGTTACAGAAAAGTTTTGCACAAAGTGTGTCGGGAGGAACTGCAGATGCTGGTTTACACCGAAGACAGGCACAAAATGCTGGAGTAACTCAGCGGGTCAAGTGGCATCTCTGGGTGATGTTTCATAAGTGATAGGAACATAAGGAGACAAAATTGCTGGAGAAACTCAGCGGGACAGGCGGCATCTCTGGAGAGAAGGAATGGGTGACGTCTCAGGTCGAGACCCTGCTTCAGATAATTGGAAGCATGCTCTACGGATTTGCAGAGCTTCTCCCTGTTCTGCGTTAAGATCGCTGGTCGGTGTGGACTCGATGGGCTGCAGGGCCTTTTTCCATGCTGGATTTCTAAACTAAACTAATCTAAACTAAACTAAACTAAATTAATCTAAACTAAACTAAACTAGCTATTACAGAAACACGGGCAAGCTATTTCAGTTCAAAGGTAGACAAAAGTGCTGGAGAAACTCAGCGGAGCGAAGGAAATAGGCAACGTTTCGGGCCGAAACCCTTCTTCATAGATGCTGCTGCACCCGCTGAGTTTCTCCAGCAATTTTGTCTACCTTCAATTCTCCAGCATCTGCAGTTCCTTCTTGAAGATAGGAACATAAGTGATAGGAGTTGAATTAGGCCATTCGACCCATCAAGTCTACTCCGTCGTTCAATCATGGCTGATCTATCTCTCCCTCCTAACCCCATTCTCCTGCCTTCTCCCCGTAACCCCTGACACCCGTCCTCATCAAGAATCGAATTATTTCTGCCTTAAAACATATCTACTGACTCCACCGTCTCAGTCTGAAGAAGGGTCTCGATCCGAAATGTCGCCCATTCCTTCTCTTAGGAGATGCTGCCTGTCCTGCTGACACTCCCCCAACTTCGGGAACATGTTTCCTGCCTCTAGCGTGTCCAAACCCTTAATAATCTTATATGTTTCAATAAGATTCCCTCTCATCCCTCTAAACTCCAGAGTATACAAGCCCAGCCCTCAGCATATGACAATCCCACCATCCCGGGAATTAACCTTGTAAACCTACGCTGCACTCCCTCAATAGCAAGAATGTCCTTCCTCAAATTAGGGGACCAAAACTGCACACAAAGCTCCAGGTGTGGTCTCCCTAGGGCTCTGTACAACTGCAGAAGGACCTCTTTGCTCCTATACTCTTGCTATAAAAGCCAACATGCCATCCGCTTTCTTCACTGCCTGCAGTACCTGCATGCTTACTTTCATAGACTGATGATGATGATGAGTAAACACTGTTGGCAAGCACTCAAATAATTTGCCATTACAGTCACTCGATTTTCTCAGCTCAGGATGGTGTGGTGTACGATCTCTGACGATGCCGGCTGCCTTTTTGAGGCAGCGATTCCTGTAGATCCCTTCGATGGTGGGGAGGTCAGTAGCCGCGATGGACCGGGCAGTGACCAGCACTTCCGTTCCTGGGCTCTAAGATATAAATGCAAGTACGGCCCATAGTCTGGCAGCAGCCTCTCTCTCTGATCAGCAGGCTTCCAGGGGCATTGATCGTGCTAATCCACCAGTTACACACTGCAACTGATGGGAGGCTGCGGAGAGACTAGGCAGATCACACGTTCTTGCTGAAAGGATTTAAGGAGATTTGCGAAAGATTTGCATTGAAAATAAAATTGGTTTTCTGATTATAATAAATTAGTTACTTTTTTCCGCAGAGGATTGAATCTGATCCATATCACTGGAGATAGACATCCAGGCTCAGGAACAGCATCTTCCCTACAGCCATCAGGCTATTAAACACAGCAACCTCCAACTAAGCTCCAAACTACATTGACTATTATTGTTATTAATGTTGTTCGTTTTCTATGTGTATGTGTGTGATGTGTACGTATATATACACACAAACACACACATATTTATCTTTAAACATAGAAACATAGAAACATAGAAATTAGGTGCAGGAGTAGGCCATTCGGCCCTTCGAGCCTGCACCGCCATTCAATATGATCATGGCTGATCATCCAACTCAGTATCCCGTACCTGCCTTCTCTCCATACCCTCTGATCCCCTTAGCCACAAGGGCCACATCTAACTCCCTCTTAAATATAGCCAATGAACTGGCCTCGACTACCCTCTGTGGCAGGGAGTTCCAGAGATTCACCACTCTCTGTGTGAAAAAAGTTCTTCTCATCTCGGTTTTAAAGGATTTCCCCCTTATCCTAAAGCTGTGACCCCTTGTCCTGGACTTCCCCAACATCGGGAGCAATCTTCCTGCATCTAGCCTGTCCAACCCCTTAAGAATTTTGTAAGTTTCTATAGGATCCCCTCTCAATCTCCTAAATTCTAGAGAGTATAAACCAAGTCTATCCAGTCTTTCTTCATAAGACAGTCCTGACATCCCAGGAATCAGTCTGGTGAACCTTCTCTGCACTCCCTCTATGGCAATAATGTCCTTCCTTTAGGTACATATATATGTACCTTTAGGTACATATATATATATAGGAAGGAACTGCAGATGCTGGTTTAAACCGAAGATAGACACAAAATGCTGGAGTAACTCAGCGGGTCAGGCAGCATCTGTGGAGAACATGGATAGGTGACGTTTCACAGAGTGCTGGAGTAACTCAGCGGGTCAGGCAGCATCTGTGGAGAACATGGATAGGTGACGTTTCACAGAGTGCTGGAGTAACTCAGCGGGTCAGGCAGCATCTGTGGAGAACATGGATAGGTGACGTTTCACAGAGTGCTGGAGTAACTCAGCGGGTCAGGCAGCATCTGTGGAGAACATGGATAGGTGACGTTTCACAGAGTGCTGGAGTAACTCAGCGGGTCAGGCAGCATCTCTGAAAAAACCATGGAAAGGTGACTTTCATCATGAAGGCCCCTTGATCAGACTGATTGTAGGGGTAGGGTGAAAGAAAGCTGGGGCAGGACAAAGGCTGGAAGGTAATGGGTTAACACAGGCGAGGGGGGGGAGGCGGTTGATAGGTAGATTGTTGGACAAAGGCCAGAGAGGAACACACAAAAGGTGTGAGACCAAAGGGTTAGAGAGTTGCGAAGATGGCAGTGGGCCGAAGGGCCTGTTTCCACGCTATAAGACTATGACAGCTTCTGAGAAGCCTTTCTTTAATGGAGCAGTGATGATAAGGGTCTATTCCTGGAAGAAAGCAGGACTGGCAACAGATGATATAGACATCAACTCAGAGCTGAATAAAAACTTCAAAGTCGCACGCAGGCAGTTTGAACATAGCCAGCAGTGTCTTTGAGGTTCTGGATGAAAAGTGCATACAGCACCAGAATGTACAAACCCGACATTGAAAACATCGATCCCCGCTACTCAAATTAGACACAGTTCATTCTGATGAAAGGGCAGTGACTTGAAATCTTACCTCAGTTGCCCGACCCGCTGAGTGCTTCAAGAATTTTCTGATCTTATTTCAAAGTCCATTCATCTTTCTACAAACAAGATGGATATGACGGCACAATAGAGTTGCTGCCTTGAGACCGGCGAGCGTTTGACGGCGCTCGGCCTGCGCTCGCGGGAGCTTAGAAGGATGAGGGGGAACACCTCGTAGAAATGTACCGAATAGTGAAAGGCGTGGACAGAGTGGATGTGAGGAGGATGTTTTCTCTAGTGGGAGAGTCTAGGACCAGAGGTCACAGCCTCCGAAAAGAAGGGCGTTCCTTTAGGAAGGAGACGAGGAGAAATTTCTTTAGTCAGAGGGTGGTGAATCTGTGGAATTCATTGCCACGGAAGGATGTGCAGGCCATGTCAATGGATATTTTTAAGGCAGAGATAGACAGACAGACAGACAGACAGACAGACAGACAGACAGACAGACAGACAGACAGACAGACAGGCAGGCAGGCAGGCAGACAGACAGACAGGCAGACAGACAGAGACAGAGACAGAGACAGAGACAGAGACAGAGACAGAGACAGAGACAGAGACAGAGACAGAGACAGAGACAGATACAGATAGATAGATAGATAGATAGATAGATAGATAGATAGATAGATAGATAGATAGATAGATAGATAGATAGATAGATAGATAGATAGATTCTTGATTAGTACAGGTGTCAGGGGTTATGGGGAGAAGGCAGGAGAATGGGATCGAGAGGGAAAGCCATGATTGAATGGCGGAGTAGACTCGATGGGCCGAACATCATTCTCCTAGGGCGGCACGGTGGCACAGCGGTAGAGTTGCTGCCTTACAACGCTTGCAGCGCCGGAGACCCAGGTTCGATCCCGACTACGAGTGCTGTCTGTACGGAGTTTGTACGTTCTATCCGTGACCGACTGGGGTTTTCTCCGAGATCATCGGCTTCCTCCCACACTCCAAAGACGCACAGGTTTGTAGGTTAGTTGGATTGGTGTGTGTGTAAATTGTCCCCAGTGTGTGTAGGATAGTGTAATAGCCCTGTCCCACGGTACGAGTTCATTCCAAGATCTCTCCCGAGTTAAAAAATAAATCAAACTCGTGGTAAGCACGGAGAATGAACGTAGCGGGTACGTCGGAGCTCGGGGACGTCTCTTAGCGCTAACGGCAGGTACTCGGGAAGACTCGCTAACGGCAGGTAAGCACGGGAAGACTCGTGAAGATTTTTCAACATGTTGAAAAATGTCCACGAGAGCCCCGAGTACCGACGAGCGGCCATTACCGTAAATCTCCGAGTTCGAATCAGGGCAAACTCGGGAGAGAGAGCTCTTGGAATGAACTCGTACCGTGGGACAGGGGTTTTAGTGTGCGGGGATCGATGGTCGGTGCGGACTCGGTGGGCCGAAGGGCCTGTATTTGCCCTGTATCACTGAAGAACTCCTGCCTGACCAGCATTTACCAGCGTTAGGTTGATGTTCGGCCCTGCCAGTCACATAATCACTGGGCCATCCATGACTGACATATTAGTGAACCTAATCGTAACAGCAATGGGTTTCATATCTTTAAGAGCAGACTGACTTCCCCTGAGTGCAATATGTTCAACATTTTTAAAGCAGCTATATTTCAGATTGCTTGCGATGTGCAAGTTTATCCTGGGGCCATTTCAAAATCTGTTCCAGAAAAAAGAACAAGGAAAGATTCTTCTGGGATAGAGATAGGAAATATAACATTAGTGAATAAATTGCTATTGTTTCCATTCTCAAACACACCCCTTGTTTATCATTGCATCTCACCATTTGATTTGTTATCAAAGAGAATTAATAAGTTCATAAGTGATAGGAGCAGAATTAGGCCATTCGGCCCATCAAGTCTACTCCATCATTCAATCGTGGCTGATCTATCTCTCCCTCCTAACCCCATTCTCCTGCCTTCTCCCCACAACCTCTGATACCCGTACTAATCAAGAATCTATCTATCTCTGCCTTAAATATATCGACTGACTTGGCCTCCACAGCCGTCTGTGGCAATGAATTCCACAGATTCACCACCCTCCGACTAAATAGATTCCTCCTCATCTCCTTCCTAAAAGTATGTCCTTTCATTCTGAGGCTGTGACCTCTAGTCCTAGACTCTCCCACTCGAGGAAACATCCTCCCCACATCCACAGAATTGAGCCGAAAGATGGGAAAGGTAAGAATTTGAAGAAATGTGTGTCGGAAGGAACTGCAGATGCTGGTTTACACTGAAGATAAACGCAAAATGCGAGAGTAATTCAGCAGGTCAGGCAGCATCTCTGGAGAGAAGGTATGGGTGGCGTTTCAGGTCAGACTGATCAGTCTGAAGAAGGGTCTCGACCCGAAACTAGTTCAGTTTAGTTTATTGTCACGTGTACCGAGGTACAGTGAAAAGCTTTTGTTGCGTGCTAACCAGTCAGCGGAAAGACAATACATGATTACAATCAAGGCATTCACAGTGTACAGATACATGATAAGTGAATAATGTTTAGTGCAAGGTAAAGCCAGCAAAGTCTGATCAAGGATAGTCTGAGGTAGACAAAAAGCTGGAGAAACTCAGCGGGTGAGGCAGCATCTATGGTGCGAAGGAATGGGTGAAGTTTCTGGTCGAGACCCTTCTTCAGAAGTCTTGAGACGACCCAAAACATCACCCATTCCTTCGCTCCATAGACGCTGCCTCACCTGCTGAGTTTCTCCAGCTTTTTGTCTACCTTTGATTTTTCCAGCATCTGCAGTTCTTTCTTAAACACAGGATAGTCTGAGGGTCACCAATGGGGTAGATAGTAGTTTGAATTTAATTTTTGAATTGAATTGTATTGAATAATTTATTTTAATGTTTTTATTCCCCAAGTATGTACACATAATTGGCATTTACTTCGGTGCTTTGCTCGCAAGTAATAACACAATATACAGTAGACACTTGCTCTCTAGTTGCTGTAGGATAGTTCACTTGCCTGTTAACAATGTCCACACCGAACATGATGCCAAGTTAAATTCTGCCTGCACACCACTATTGTATCTGCCTCCAACACTACCCCTGGCAGCGCGTTCCAGGCACCCACCACCCTCTGGGCATGTGCCTGACCATGCTGAGTTCCTCCAGACCCTCGTGCTCTTTTTTGTGTAAACCATCATCTGCAGTTCCTTGTTTCTACCAGTGATCAGTGGATACAGGTGAGGGGAAGTCAATCCATCCCAATACTAGAATCAGTCTGAAAAAGGGCCCTGACCCAAAAAGTCACCTATCCATGTTCTACAGAGATAGAGTCATAGTCTTACAGCATGGAAACAGGCCCTTCAGCCCAACTTGCCCACACTGACCAACATGTCCCATCTACACTAGTCACAGAGTGATACAGTGTGGAAACAGGCCCTTCAGCCCAACTTGCCCACACTGACCAACATGTCCCATCTACACTAGTCACAGAGTGATACAGTGTGGAAACAGGCCCTTCAGCCCAACTTGCCCACACTGATCAACATGTCCCATCTACACTAGTCACAGAGTGATACAGTGTGGAAACAGGCCCTTCAGCCCAACTTGCCCACACTGACCAACATGTCTCATCTACCCTAGTCCCACTTACCTGTGGTTGGCCCATATCCCTCTAAACCTGTCCTATGCATCTATCTGTCTAACTGTTTCTTAAACATTGGGATAGTCCCAGCCTCAACTACCTCCTCTGGCTGCTCGTTCCATACACCCACCACCCTTTGCGTCAAAAAGTTATCCCCCTCAAATTCCCCCTTCACCTTAAACCTAGGCTGTCTGCTTCTCGATTCCCCTACTCTGGGCAAGAGACTAATCCTCAATGGATGCCTGACCCGCTGAGTTATTCCAGCATTTGTGTTTTTTTGCTCAAGATTCCAGCATCTGCAGATCCATGTGTCTGCACTTAATTTGCTCCTGTGTATTCTGCTTGTTTTTTTAGCTAATAGCATCTCCAGTGCGCTAATGCGAATATCCTCAAAGCAGCTGTTTAGAGTTTGTTGTGGGTGTGGAGTGAGAGGGATGACTTAATGAGAAAAACTATTAAAAATGATTTCTATGAAATTGAAAATATTTTTATAATGTGTCTACAGTTGAGTGGGACAATTAATGTTTTGTTCTGGAGCCCTATATGCATTAACTTGTTAAAGGGGGGGGGGGTGAATATACACTGGTGAAGTCATCTATTTTTCATTCAATTCACAACGCCTTTATTGACTGGAATTAAAGGGAGCTCAGTGAAATGGGATCGACACAAAATGCTGGAGTAACTCAGTGGGAGAGGCAGCATCTGTGGAGAGACGGAATGGGTGACGTTTCGGTTTGAGACTCTTCTTCAGACCAGTATCTGCAGTTCCTTCCTACTCACTCAGTTACTGCCTCAATCACAAGGACATCCTTGTGATTGAGGCAGTGCAGCGTAGGTTCACGAGATTGATCCCTGGGATGGCGGGACTGCCAAATGAGGAAAGATTGAAAAGACTAGGCTTGTATTCACTGGAGTTTAGAAGGATGAGGGGATCTTATAGAAACATATAAAATTATAAAAGGACAGGACAAGTTAGATGCAGGAAAAATGTTCCCAATGTTGGACGAGTCCAGAACCAGGGGCCACAGTCTTAGAATAAAGGGGAGGCCATTAAAAAACCTTTTCACCCAGAGAGTTGTCAATTTGTGGAATTCCCTGCCACAGAGGGCAGTGGAGGCTAAGTCACTGGATGGATTTAAGAGAGAGTTAGATAGAGCTCTAGGGGCTAGTGGAATCAAGGGATATGGGGAGAAGGCAGGTTTTTGATTGTGGATGATCAGCCATGCTCACAATGAATTGCAGTGCTGGCTCGAAGGGCCGAATGGCCTCCTCCTGCACCTATTGTCTATGTCTAAACCATTGTCTGCAGTTACTTCCTACTCACTTAAAAGGGATCTTGGAACCTCCTTCATGGTTATGGCCATGAAGTGTGGAGCTAAAAGATAATTGGAGATAGGCACAAAATGCTGGAGTAACTCAGCGGGACAGGCGGCATCTCTGGAGAGAAGGAATGGGTGACGTCTCAGGTCGAGACCCTGCTTCAGATAATTGGAAGCATGCTCTACGGATTTGCAGAGCTTCTCCCTGTTCTGCGTTAAGATCGCTGGTCGGTGCGGACTCGATGGGCCTGTTTCCATGCTGTATCTCTAAACTAAACTAAACTAATCTAAACTAAACTAAACTAAACTAAACTAGCTATTACAGAAACACGGGCAAGCTATTTCAGTTCAAAGGTAGACAAAAGTGCTGGAGAAACTCAGCGGAGCGAAGGAAATAGGCAACGTTTCGGGCCGAAACCCTTCTTCATAGATGCTGCTGCACCCGCTGAGTTTCTCCAGCACTTTTGTCTACCTTCGATTTTCCAGCATCTATGCTTCCAGTTCTTAAACACTATTTCAGTTCAAGATGATTTGACAGCATAGTTTGGATTGCTGCCATAATGCATATCGGCACAAATTCCAGAGGTCAATTGGATAATTTATATGCATGTTACGCCATTGACCCATGTATTGGAGCAGGCGACCAACATGCACTGTAAAGTGTTAAACTCAGCTAGAAGTCTTCGTCGTATACATGGGATTTAATAACTTGCCTACATTCGACAACCTTAAAATGTCTTTGGTGAAAACACCCTTGATAACAGCCCAGCTGCGAATGCTGTGAAAATTGGATGGAATATCTAAAATCTGAAAAAGGAAACTCAAGTGGTTGAAATGTTTGTGCATAATATTCATAATTGAAAAGTTGGCGGAAATTAAATAGAAATGCAATTTTATGTTCTTGCAGAAAATCAGAGATAATCATCATGTACGTAATAATTGCCAGTCAGCCCTCTGACCAAACTCTGTGCGATGACTGCACCTCAATTTGGCATCTACATGTTATTTTGCTTAGCATTCATCGTGTGATAATACATATTTAGTTGGATTCTGAAGGTCTGAAGAAGCGTCTCGACCCGAAACGTCACCCATTCCTTCGCTCCAGAGATGCTGCCTGTCCCGCTGAGTTACTCCAGCTTGTTGTGTCTATCTTTGGTTTAAACCAGCATCTGCAGTTCCTTCCTGCACATATTTAATTTAGCTTAGAGATGCAGCGCGGAAACAGGCCCTTCAAGTCCGCGCCGACCAGCGATCCCCGCACACTAATGCCCCTGTCCCACTTAGGAAACCTGAACGGAAACCTCTGGAGACTTTGCGCCCCACCCAAGGTTTCCGTGCGGTTCCCGGAGGTTTTTGTCAGTCTCCCTACCAGCTTCCACTACCTGCAACCTCCGGCAACCACCTGCAACCTACAGGAACCGCACGGAAACCTTGGGTGGGGCGCAAAGTCTCCAGAGGTTTCCGTTCAGGTTTCCTAAGTGGGACAGGGGCATAATGCTATCCTACACACACTGGGGACAATTTACATTTATACCGAGCCAATTAACCTACAAACCTGTGTGTCTTTGGCGTGTGGGAGGAAACTGGAACTTCCCGGAGAAAACCCACGAAGGTCACGGGGAGAACGTGCAAACTCCACACAGACAGCACCCGTAGTCAGGATCGAGCCCGGGTCACCGGCGCTGTGAGGCAGTAACTCTACCGCTGCGCCGCCGTGCCTGTACTGTTCTGTGTCCTAAGTTGAAAAGGATTGCTGCAAGATCACAACAAACAAGCCGCAATGTATTTTGTTTCCTCTTCACCTCGGGAATCTCTGCTTGTCGATATTAATGGCAATGCAAGTATCTACATGAAACATAAAATCTGACAAACAGCCCCAGGAGATGGCTGTCATCTTTGATTCTTTGATTCTTCTGCAGTAGCTTTGGACTGGCCTGGTTTCCGTGTGTAAGGCAGTGTTAAGTGGAATGTTGCATCCGCCCAGTCATGTGTGCCAAACGTCCCCACAATAGCTGCACGTAAACAACCTCCATATCTGTGGGATTCTCTGCCACAGAAGGTAGTTGAGGCCACAGTTCATTGGCTATATTTAAGAGGGAGTTAGATGTGGCCCTTGTGGCTAAAGGGATGGGATACTGAATTGGATGATCAGCCATGATCATATTGAATGGCGGTGCAGGCTCGAAGGGCCGAATGGCCTACTCCTGCACCTATTTTCTATGTTTCTATGACAATAAAACTCTTGTCTCTGGACTAGAAACATGGACCATATCTTTCCCTCCATAGATGCTGCCTGACCTGCTGAAGTTTTCAAGTGTTCTATGTTCTATGTCCTATCTCATCTTCCATTCTTGTTGGTAGATACAAATGCTGGAGAAACTCAGCGGGTGAGTACAAGGGATAAAATGGCCCAACACAACTTTGGATTTAAATCCAACTATGGGTTGGGTGAAGGTACACAAAATTGCTGGGGAAACTCAGCGGGTGCAGCAGCATCTATGGAGCGAAGGAAATAGGCGACGTTTCGGGCCGAAACCCTTCTTCAGACTCTGAAGAAGCACAGACCCACCTATGGGTTGGGTGAGGTGGGTGGGGAGGGGGGTGGGGGGGTGGGGGGTTGGGCGAGAGGCAGGTATAATCTCCACTTGCGTTTTTTTTTCTCTTCTTTGTTTTCCTTCTCCTCTCTTACATCTTTATGCGCTCTTTGGCCACACAACTTTGGTGGTTTAGGGGTCCTTATCTTTGCACCTCTCCCTTTTGCTTTCTCTTTTCTTTTCCCTTAGTTTCAAGTTAAAAAGTTAAAATCCATGCTGTATAATTTTAGATGCCAATTGTTTTATTCTTGTACGACTGCTTCGAATAAAATGAATGAAAAAAAAAAGAAACTCAGCGGGTGAGGCAGCATCTATGGAGCGAAGGAAATAGGCGACGCTGAGTTTCTCCAGCATTTTTTATCTACCTTCAATTTTCCAGCATCTGTAGTTCCTTCGGGACTCGACCCGAACCGTCGCCTATTTCCTTCGCTCCATAGATGCTGCCGCACCCGCTGAGTTTCTTTTTTTTTCATTCATTTTATTCGAAGCAGTCGTACAAGAATAAAGCAATTGGCATCTAAAATTATACAGCTTGAATTTTAACTTTTTAACTTGAAAATAAGGGAAAAGAAAAGAGAAAGAAAAAGGGAGAGGTGCAAAGATAAGGACCCCTAGACTACCAAAGTTGTGTGCCCCCCCCCCCCCCCCCCCATCTCACCCAACCCATAGTTGGATTCAAATCCAAAGTTGTGTTGGGCCATTTTATCCTTGTACTCACCCGCTGAGTTTCTCCAGCATTTGTATCTACCAACAAGAATGGAAGATGAGATAGGACATAGAACATAGAACACTGGAAAACTTCAGCAGGTCAGGCAGCATCTATGGAGGCAAAGATATGGTCCATGTTTCTAGTCAAGAGACAAGAGTTTTATTGTCATAGAAACATCGAAAATAGGTGCAGGAGTCGGCCATTCGGCCCTTCGAGCCTGCACCGCCATTCAATATGATCATGGCTGATCATCCAATTCAGTATCCCATCCCTTTAGCCACAAGGGCCACATCTAACTCCCTCTTAAATATAGCCAATGAACTGGCCTCAACTACCTTCTGTGGCAGAGAATCCCACAGATATGGAGGTTGTTTACGTGCAGCTATTGTGGGGACGTTTGACACACATGACTGGGCAGATGCAGCGTTCCACTTAACACTGCCTTACACACGGAAACCAGGCCAGTCCAAAGCTACTGCAGAAGAATCAAAGAATCAAAGATGACAGCCATCTCCTGGGGCTGTTTGTCAGATTTTATGTTTCATGTAGATACTTGCATTGCCATTAATATCGACAAGCAGAGATTCCCGAGGTGAAGAGGAAACAAAATACATCGCGGCTTGTTTGTTGTGATCTTGCAGCAATCTTTTTCAACTTAGGACACAGAACAGTACAGGCACGGCGCTCTCTCTCTCTCTCTCTCTCTCCCTCTCTCTCTCTCTCTCTCTCTCCCTCTCTCTCTCTCCCCTCCCCCCCCCCCACGCTGCCTCGGCAAGGCCAGCAGCATCATCAAGGACCAGTCGCACCCCCGGTCCCTCCCTCTTCTCCCCTCTCCCATCGGGCAAAAGGTATAGAGGTGTGAAAACGCACACCTCCAGATTCAGGAACAGTTTCTTCCCAGCTGTTATCAGGCAACTGAACCATCCCACCACAGCCAGAGAACAGTGCTGAACTACCATCTACATCTTTGATGACCCTCGGACTATCTTTGATCAGACTTTGCTGGCTTTACCTTGCACTAAACGTTATTCCCTTATCATGTATCTGTACACTGCGAATGTCTCGATTGTAATCATGTGTTGTCTTTCCGCTGACTGGTTAGCGCGCAACAAAAAGCTTTCCACTGTACCTCGGTACACGTGACCATAAACTGTACTGAACTAATGAAGGATGCGAATAGTGGAACTAGCGGGATGACTAGGGTGAGGGAGAGATGGTGGGAGAGAGGGGATGCAAGGGTTACTTGAAATGAGAGCAATCAATCTGCACTGTGCTGGGTTGTAAGATGATTGACAGCGAGGAGAATGTTTGTGACATGATGGAAAAGAATTTCAATTTCCTGTTGCCTTAGAAAAAAAATCACCGCTTTCAATTCATTCTTCAATTTGTTGCGACCCAGTTTCACTCTCTCTCCGTTATTCCCAACAATGGGTGAACAAACAGCAGGTACACGTAGCAACTGTTATGTCGGGGTAGGGTCAGAATGCCGCGCTCTGGGTCAGGAGGCTGAGGGCTCCAGATCTTTTCCCTGTGATACGAGATCTACAACATCAGCCTGTTACTCCAGCAGTGAATCTCGAACGCCGTGGCGCAGGAACAAGCCCTTCGGCCCACCATGCAGAGCTAGTGACCTATGCGGCAGCACGGTGGCTCAGCGGCAGAGTTGCTGCCTTACAACGCCTACAGCGCCAGAGACCCGGGTTCGATCCCGACTGCGGGTGCTGTCTGCACGGAGTTTGTACGTTCTCCCCGTGACCTGCGTGGGGTTTCTCCCAGATCTTTAGTTTCATCCCGCCCTCCAAAGACATAGAAACATAGAAAATAGGTGCAGGAGTAGGCCATTCGACCCTTCGAGCCTGCACCGCCATTCAATATGATCATGGCTGATCATCCAACTCAGTATCCCATCCCTGCCTTCTCTCCATACCCCCTGATCCCTTTAGCCACAAGGGCCACATCTAACTCCCTCTTAAATCTAGCCAATCAACTGGCCTCAACTACCTTCTGTGGCAGAGAATTCCACAGATTCACCACTCTCTGTGTAAAAAATGATTTTCTCATCTCAGTCCTAAAAGACTTCCCCCTTATCCTTAAACTGTGACCCCTTGTTCTGGACTTCCCCAACATCGGGAAAGACGTAAAGGTTTGTAGGTTAATTGGTTTGCTGTAAAAGTAAAATTGTCCCTAGTGTGTGTGTGTGGGTAGTGATAATATGTGGGGGTAGCTGGTCGGTACGGACTAAGGGCCTGTTTCCGCGCTGTATCTCTAAACAAAACAAAAAATTTGCACTAACAACCCAGCTTACAACCCATTGGTATAAATATTGATTACTCTAGCTTCAAGTAACCCTTGCTTTCCCTCTCTCTCCGTCCCTCCCCCACCCTAAGTCTATGACCGGTTCCACTGTCCTCCTGATTAATTTTTCTGTTTGTGCGCCTCGTTGTCACCTTCCCCTCAGCCAACAACGAACCATTCAACATTTCTTTGAGCTGTTGTTTTCACACCTTAGCAAGCGGGATAATCCATAATGTGATAAAAGCATAACGGCCGCCAATATTGGATGACACTTTGGCGTAGAGACGCATCTTCAAAACTATTCTCTGGTGATGACTTTGATCATTTTCAGTTGGCTCTGGGCGGTGATGGATTCATTCCCGTGTCCACGGTGTGAGTTCGGAGACTGGTTCGGGCTGCTTATTTCGCATGACCTGTCTCCGGCGACTGAGCTGTGATGTGTTGTCATGTCATGAATATAAAATGGAATGCTGTCACAAGATATTACTGAGGACCTGTCTCCCCGAACCCTTGACATAAACACAGGTCGGCGTCTGCAATGGAACGGGTGAAGAGTGGTGATTCGCAATAACTCCCTCTGCAAAGGGCAGACTTCTGTACTAATTGAGGGAGACCCATGCACAAAATCTAGAGTCATTCTGCTTGCAAACAGGCCCTTCAGCCCAACGCATCCATACTTAGAAACATAGAAACATAGAAAATAGGCTCAGGACTAGGCCATTCACCCCTTCAAGCCAACACCGCCATTCATTATGATCATGGCTCATCCATGCTTTCATCTCCTCCCGACTGGACTACTGCAACTCACTTCTCCTTGGCATCAGCTCCACCTACATCAACCGACTCCAACTGGTCCAGAACGCAGCCGCCCGACTCATCACCCACACCAAATCCTGGCATCACATCACTCCAGTCCTCAAACAACTTCACTGGCTTCCCATCTCCCACCGGATCACCTACAAAATCCTGGTCCTCACCTACAAAGACCTCCACCATCTGCCCCCCACCCCCATATCTCACTGACCTCCTCTCCCCCTACCAACCCTCACGGTCCCTCAGATCCACATCAGCCGGTCTCCTCTCCATCCACAAGTCCAACCTCCGCAGTTTTGGGGACAGAGCCTTCTCCAGGGCAGCTCCCAGGCTCTGGAACTCCCTCCCCCAACTGATCCGCAATTCCGTGTCCCTCACCATCTTCCAGTCCCGCCTCAAGACACATCTCTTCACCTCTGCCTATCCTTAGCCCCACGTCCCCCTCCCTTTTCATCTGTGCATTAATTGCCTCATACTGTGTTTTGAATTGAATTCTGTCTTTACTTTGTGTACTAGTCATGTCTCTACTATTTATTTCATTCCGCTTACATGTTTTTCCTCTACTTGCTAAATTTTTGTAAGGTGTCCTTGAGACTCTTGAAAGGCGCCCATAAATAAAATATATTATTATTATTATTATCTAAAATCAGTACCCCGGTCCTGCTTTCTCCACATATCCCTTGATTCCGTTAGCCCGAAGAGCTAAGAGCTTAAATCCCTGTCCCACTGTACGAGTTCATTCAAGAGCTCTCCCGAGTTTAAATAAAAAATCAAACTCGTGGTAAGCACGGAGAATGAACGTAGCGGGTACGTCGGAGCTCGGGGACGTCCCTTAGCGGCTCGTAACGCTAACGGCAGGTATTCGGGAAGACTCGCTAACGGCAGGTAAGCACGGGAAGACTTGTGAAGATTTTTCAACACGTTGAAAAATGTCCACGAGAGCCCCGAGTACCGACGAGCGGCCATTACCTTAAATCTCCGAGTTCGAATCAGGGCAAACTCGGGAGAACTCTTGAATGAACTCGTACCGTGGGACAGGAGTTTAACTCTCTCTTGGAAACATCCATTGAATCGGCCTCCACTGCCTTCTGTGGCAAAGAATTCCACAGATTCACAACTGTTTGTGAAAATGTTTTTCCTCATCTCAGTCCAAAATTGGTATACATTGTGTAGGTGAGCAAAGGATGTCACTCTGCCTAGTCACATGTGATAAGAAAGTATTCCTATTCCTCTTCCTAAATGGCCTACCCCTTATTCTTAAACTGTGACCCCTGCTTTAGGACTTCCCCAACACTGGGAACTTTTTCCTGCCTCTAGCCTGTCGAATCCCTTAAGAATGTTATATGTTTCTATAAGATCCCCTGTAAGATACTGATCAAGATATCCTCATCTAAGCTAATCATTTTAGCCATCTGGCCGCCCATATCATTCTTAATCTTTCTCTATCTATGTACCTGTCCAAGTATCCTTTAAATGCTGTTGTAGCACCTGTCACTACTACCTCTGCTGGCAGCTCGTTCTTTATAGGGCAGCACGGTGGCGTAGCGGTAGAGTTGCTGCCTCACAGCGCCAGAGGCCCGGGTTCGATCCTGACTACGGGCACTGTCTGTACGGAGTTTGCACGTTCTCCCTGTGACCGTATCGGTTTTCTCCGGGTGCTCCGGTTTCGTCCCACACCCTAAATATAACCATATAACCATATAACAATTACAGCACGGAAACAGGCCATCTCGACCCTTCTAGTCCGTGCCGAACACGTATTCTCCCCTAGTCCCATATACCTGCGCTCAGACCATAACCCTCCATTCCTTTCCCATCCATATAACTATCCAATTTATTTTTAAATGATAAAAACGAACCTGCCTCCACCACCTTCACTGGAAGCTCATTCCACACAGCCACCACTCTCTGAGTAAAGAAGTTCCCCCTCATGTTACCCCTAAACTTCTGTCCCTTAATTCTCAAGTCATGTCCCCTTGTTTGAATCTTCCCTACTCTCAGTGGGAAAAGCTTATCCACGTCAACTCTGTCTATCCCTCTCATCATTTTAAAGACCTCTATCAAGTCCCCCCTTAACCTTCTGCGCTCCAAAGAATAAAGCCCTAACTTGTTCAACCTTTCTCTGTAACTTAGTTGCTGAAACCCAGGCAACATTCTAGTAAATCTCCTCTGTACTCTCTATTTTGTTGACATCCTTCCTATAATTAGGCGACCAAAATTGTACACCATACTCCAGAATTGGCCTCACCAATGCCTTGTACAATTTTAACATTACATCCCAACTTCTATACTCAATGCTCTGATTTATAAAGGCCAGCACACCAAAAGCTTTCTTTACCACCCTATCTACATGAGATTCCACTTTCAGGGAACTGTGCACAGTTATTCCAAGATCCCTCTGTTCACCTGCATTCTTCAATTCCCTACCATTTACCATGTACGTCCTATTTTGATTTGTCCTGCCAAGATGTAGCACCTCACATTTATCAGCATTAAACTCCATCTGCCATCTTTCAGTCCACTCTTCCAACCGGCATAAATCTCTCTGTAGACTTTGAAAATCTACTTCATTATCCACAACCCCACCTATCTTAGTATCATCTGCATACTTACTAATACAATTTACCACACCATCATCCAGATCATTGATGTACATGACAAACAACAGTGGACCCAACACAGACCCTGTGGCACCCCACTAGTCACTGGCCTCCAACCTGACAAACAGCCATCCACCATTACTCTCTGGCATCTCCCATTCAGCCACTGTTGAATCCATCTTGCTACTCCACCATTAATACCCAACCATTGAACCTTCTTAACCAACCTTCCATGAGGAACCTTGTCAAAGGCCTTACTGAAGTCCATATATACAACATCCACGGCTTTACCCTCATCAATTTCCTGAGTAACCTCTTCACAAAATTCAAGAGGATTAGTCAAACATGACCTTCCAGGCACAAATCCATGTTGACTGTTCCTAATCAGACCCTGTTTATCCAGATGCTTATATATATTATCTCTAAGTATCCTTTCCATTAATTTGCCCACCACTGACGTCAAACTAACAGGTCTATAATTGCTAGGTTTATTCTTAGACCCCTTTTTAAACAATGGAACAACATGCGCAGTACGCCAATCCTCTGGCACTATTGCCGTTTCTAATGACATTTGAAATATTTCTGTCATAGCCCCTGCTATTTCTACACTAACTTCCCTCAATGTCCTAGGGGATATCCTGTCCGGACCTGGAGACTTATCCACTTTTATATTTCTCAAAAGTGTCAGTACTTCCTCTTCTTTGAATCTCATAGTTTCCATAGCTACTCTGATTGTTTCCCTTACCTCACATAATTCAATATCCTTCTCCTTGGTGAATACCGAAGAAAAGAAATTGTTCAATATCTCCCCCATCTCTTTTGGCTCTGCAGATAGCTGTCCACTCTGACTCTCTAATGGACCAATTTTATCCCTCGTTATCCTTTTGCTATTAATATAGCTGTAGAAACCCTTTAGATTTACTTTCACCTTACTTGCCAAAGCAACCTCATATCTTCTTTTAGCTTTTCTAATTTCTTTCTTAAGACTCTTTTTACATTCTTTATACTCCTCAAGCACCTCATTTACTCCATGCTGCCTATAATTATTGTAGATCTCTCTATGTATAGGCTTGCAGGTTAATTGGCTTCTGTGCATTGTAAATAGTCCCTAAGTCCCTAAGTCCCTAAGAGAAAAACATTTTTCACACAGAGAGTGGTGAATCTCTGGAATTCACTGCCACAGAAGGTAGTTGAGGCCAGTTCATTGGCTATATTTAAGAGGGAATTAGATGTGGCCCTTGTGGCTAAAGGGATCAGGGGGTATGGAGAGAAGGCAGGTACAGGATACTGAGTTGGATGATCAGCCATGATCATAATATTGTATTGTATTGTATTGTATATCTTTATTGTTATTTTCCTGAGTACTCACATACCCAGAGGAAACAAAAAAACGTTACTCAAACCAGTGTCCATTCAGTGTGCAGTAAAAAATAAATAGAAATAAAAATACATATATCATGAACAAGTTTAACACTACTCTCAACTAAACATCAACAGGCGTTCCGATCGGCAGCGGCACGACAGTGGCTCTGTCCAGGTTGGTGGTTGGTGCGCGATACTTTGGCAGGGGGCAAAGTCCGTTTAACAGTCTTATAGCCTGCGGGAAGAAGCTGAGGAGCATCCTGCTGGTTTTGCAGCTAATGCTCCTGTACCTCTTCCCAGATGGCAGGATGGAGAATATGTGATGCGATGGGTGGTAGGGGTCTTTGATGATGGAGATGGCTCTGTTGATACATCTCTTCCTGTATATGTCCAGCAAGAAAGGGAGTGGAGCACCAATAATCCTTGGTGGCGATGAATAATGAATGGCGGTGCAGGCTTGAAGGGCCGAATGGCCTACTCCTGCACCTATTGTCTATGTTTCTATATTTCTATGTTTTCCTAGTGTGGAGGATAATGGAATCGCTAGTCGGCACAGACCTGGGTAAAAGACTCTCTCATCCTCTCGTGATCTTATACACCTCTATAGGATCATCCCTCATTCTCCTGAACTCCAAGGAATAAAGCCCTAGCCTGCCCAACCTCTCCTTGTAGCTGAAGCCCTTTAATCTTGGCAACGTAAATCTGCACCCTTTCCAGCTTTTGTGAAGTCGTGCATTGCCATTTCCGATCCCGGTCTCAATTGTCACACACATTCTAATCCACCATTTAGTTGCGTCATGCCATACAGGCTAAACAATTACTGCATTAATAAGACCCATCAACTTGTATGCAACTCATTATTTGTTAAGGCTCGATACAACAGACCCACGCAGAGGACTTGCATCAAGTGACATGGCTTAATTATAGTCTAGGGTTGCAAGAGAGGTGAGGTTTACTCAAATTGCTTCGAACTACTGCTATGCAATGCATCAGTTGGTACATTTTCTTTTTGCTTAAGGAGCAAGGTGGAGGATACTCAGTAATTGGAATTGTCAGTGGAAGGTCAGTGTGTCCTGTTAAAGATGACTTGTAGCGGATTTAATCAGATGTTGTTTTAATGCTTTGAAATAAATAAACACAGCCATTTCCGAGACAGGTTCCCCTTCCCAATCAAGCTTCAGTTCGACTAAAATAATTGCTCAGAGTCTATGGGCAGAGATTTGTCCTTAACCATTCACCACAGTCTTCATCTTTCAGAGTATTGAGTGTAGACGTTGGGAGGTCATGTTGCAGTTGTATAAGACGTTGGTGGGACCGCATTTGAGGGCAGTCACGGGTGGCACAGCGGTAGAGTTGCTGCCTTGCAGCAAAATGCAGCGCCAGAGACCCGGGTTCGATCCCGACTACGGGTGCTGTCTGTGTGGAGTTTGCACGTTCTCCCCGTGACCTGCGTGGGTTTTCTCCGAGATCTTCGGTTTCCGCCCACGCTCCAAAGATGTGCAGGCCTGTTCCCACACTATATCACTCTATGACTCTATGTGTATGTCCCGAAACAGAATATTAAATTCTTACTGAAGATGGACACAGAGTGCTGGAGTAACTCAGCGGGTCAGGCAGCATCTCTGGACAAGAGGAATAGGTGGCGTTTCGGGTCGGGACCCTTCTTCAGACTCTGACCTCCGCCCCTTTTCCCTCGTGAGTTTTCTCCGGGTGCTCCGGTTTCCTCCCACATCCCAAAGATAAACTGGCCCTGTGTAAACTGCTCCAGGTGTGTAGGGAGAAGTTGAGAAGATGGGGTAACACAACAGCTGTGTCAACAGCTGGTCGGCGTGGACTCAGTGGGACTACATCTCAAAACTAAAGTCTGAGAGAGAATACTAAATGGTGTATCCATTTTGGTGGCAAAAACAGGAAAGCAGACTATTATCTAAATGGTGGCCGACTAGGAAAAGGGGAGATGCAGCGAGACCTGGGTGTCATGGTACACCAGTCATTGAAAGTGGGCATGCAGGTGCAGCAGGCAGTGAAGAAAGCGAATGGTATGTTAGCTTTCATAGCAAAAGGATTTGAGTATAGGAGCAGGGAGGTTCTACTGCAGTTGTACAGGGTCTTGGTGAGACCACACCTGGAGTATTGCGTACAGTTTTGGTCTCCAAATCTGAGGAAGGACATTATTGCCATAGAGGGAGTGCAGAGAAGGTTCACCAGACTGATTCCTGGGATGTCAGGACTGTCTTATGAAGAAAGATTGGATAGACTTGGTTTATACTCTCTAGAATTTAGGAGATTGAGAGGGGATCTTATAGAAACTTATAAAATTCTTAAGGGGTTGGACAGGCTAGATGCAGGAAGATTGCTCCAGATGTTGGGGAAGTCCAGGACAAGGGGTCACAGCTTAAGGATAAGGGGGAAATCCTTTAAAACCGAGATGAGAAGAACTTTTTTCACACAGAGAGTGGTGAATCTCTGGAACTCCCTGCCACAGAGGGTAGTCGAGGCCAGTTCATTGGCTATATTTAAGAGGGAGTTAGATGTGGCCCTTGTGGCTAAGGGGATCAGAGGGTATGGAGAGAAGGCAGGTACGGGATACTGAGTTGGATGATCAGCCATGATCATATTGAATGGCGGTGCAGGCTCGAAGGGCCGAATGGCCTACTCCTGCACCTAATTTCTATGTTTCTATGTTTCTATGTATCTCTAAACTAAAACTCTCCCTCACCTCACCTCCTCGTCTCTGGCATTTCACTAAAAGCCAACAGCAAGAGAACCAAATGTCTCTATGGTTCTAAAGCACGAAGATCGACAGGGGGATAATCATGCTTTGCGAGAGATCGGGGATTTGCTTGCTTATGAGACAAACACTGTACGCCTCATTTCAGACTTTGTCAATTCCTTTCACAGCTTCACTGTGCAAGCATAATCACGGCGACCTGAAATCTTTAGTCATAGAGTCGCAGAGTGATTCAGCGTGGAAACAGGCCCTTCAATAGACAATAGACAATAGGTGCAGGAGTAGAGGCCATTTGGCCCTTCGAGCCAGCACCGCCATTCAATGTGATCATGGCCGATCATCCCTAATCAGTCCCCCCCCGTTCCTGCCTTCTCCCCATAGTCTGAAGAAGGGTTTCGGCCCGAATCATGTTCCGTTCATGATTAAATCAAGCTTTTTTTTTTTTGGAGCTAACTTCACTTTTGTCCTTGTTTTCTCTTCCCAATTTGGACGAGCCATCAGCCTTCAGAGGTAGACAAAAGTGCTGGAGAAACTCAGCGGGTGAGGCAGCATCTATGGAGCGAAGGAAATAGGCAACGTTTCGGGACGAAACCCTTAAGGAAATAGGCAACGTTTCGGGCCGAAACCCTTAAGGGTTTCGGCCCGAAACGTTGCCTATTTCCTTCGCTCCATAGATGCTGCTGCACCTGCTGAGTTTCACCAGCACTTTTGTCTACCTTCGATTTTCCAGCATCTGCAGTTCCTTCTTAAACACTTCTCCCCATATCCCCGGACTCCTCGATCTTTAAGAGCCCTATCTCGCTTTCTCTTGAAAGTATCCAGAGAACCGGCCTCCACCGCCTTCTGAGGCGAGGAATTCCACAGACTCACAGCCCAACTTGCCCACACCGACCAACATGCCCCATCTACACTAGTCCAACCTGCCTGAGTTTGGCCCAGATCCCTCTAAACCTGTCCTATCCATGTGCCTGTCTTAAATGTTTCTTAAAGGTTGCGATAGTCCCTGCCTCAACTACCCCCTCTGGCAGCTCGCTCCATACACCCACTGTCCTTTGTGTGAAAAAGTTGCCCCTCGGGTTCCCATTGAATCTTTCCCCCTTCGCCTCAAACCTATGTCCACTGGTCCTCGATTCCCCTACTCTGGGCAAGAAACTGTGTGCATCTACCCAATCTATTCCTCTCATGATTTTGTACACCTCTATAAGATCACCCCTCATCCTCCTGCGCTCCAAGGAATAGAGACCCAGGTCCCAGCCAACTCAACATCACACCATAGGTCAGAGCTCCGAGCCCCGGAAACATCCTCGTAAATCTTCCCTGTGTAATTAGTTTTCTTGCAGCTTTTAGCCCAGTTTAAGTCGGAATCCACCGCGCTGGTGACAGAGTGTACGCCTGGCACATAACGCTGATGAACATTGACAGAGTGACAGATTGCAACATTTAATTGGGAAACAAGCAGAGTAACATTTAGCACAAGTTTATTTACACTCAGCTCGTTTGAACGGCTGTTAGATCATAATTAAGGTATTTGGAAATGCAGCCGACATTTGTGTTTGACCGATAAACATCAAAGATTTAATATTTGATGTTTCAAGACTGCTGCACTTAGTAAAACCATTTACATTTATTAAGAATGCAGTTGTGTATGTGTTTATTCCTGCATGCTCATGATACCTTGGAAAATACGCACACACTGGCTCTTAGTTTAGAGATGCAGCGCGGAAACAGGCCCTTCGGCCCACCGGGTCCGTGCCGACCAGCGATCCCCGCACATTAACACTATGCTACACACTCTAGGGACAATTTTCACATACAATTAACCTACATACTTGTACGTCTTTAGAGTGTGGGAGGAAACCGAAGATCTCGGAGAAAACCCACGCCGGTCAATGAAAGAATGGACAAATTACATACTAATGCCCCCTGTCCCACTTAGGAAACCTGAACGGAAACCTCTGGAGACTTTGAGCCCCACCTAAGGTTTCCGTGCGGTTCCCGGAGGTTTTTGTCAGCCTCCCGACCAGTTTCCACTACCTGCAACCTCCGGCAACCACCTGCAACCTCCGGGAACCGCACGGAAACCTTGGGTGGGGCGCAAAGTCTCCAGAGGTTTCCGTTCAGGTTTCCTAAGTGGGACAGGGTAGTCGGGATCGAACCCGGGTCTCCGGCGCAGCAAGCGCTGTAAAGGGGCTGTCCCACTTTCACAACCTAATTCCATACCTCTGCCGAGTTTGCGCTTGACTCATACTCTCAGCATGGTCGTCACGAGGTCGTAGGTAGGTAGGAGGTCGTAGGTAGGTCATAGGTAGGTCGTGACGCTAGTCGTAGGTCCTCATGGCATCAAGTAGGTCGGGGCGTTTTTCTAGCCTGATGAACAATGTCCACAAGTAAAAAAGGTCGTGAATTAGGTCGTGAAAGTGGGACAGGCCCTTAAGGCAGCAACTCTACCACTGCACCACCATGCCACCCTGTTCTATGTTCTAACACATTAGAAGCCATTCCATGTGGCACTCTTGATAACACTGGCAGGTTATAAAAGAACCCGGTGAATGACGTTAGTTGGGAATGGAAGGAGCTGTGGCCAGTCCTAACTAAACATGAGCATAGATGGGAAAGGATGAGGTGGGAGGTTACCATTGCCACGATCACATTCAATCTCATTACTGACAGAGAGGGCATGATCTTATCAAACAATCGACCACAAAAAATGAATCTGAAGGCATTGTGTTGGAATGTAATAGGTTTCTGTGAGTGAAGGTTTTTAAAAAGATTAGCAATGTATCAAGTATGTGAATAACATTCTATCCACCTTCAAGAAAATCTATTACCATAGAGTTTAGACATTTGTTATTGTTCCATTTAATTCCACAGCAAAAAAAAAAACTTTGAAAAATTTAATAGCATTGGCATTTGAAGAGAAAAGCTTATAAGAATTGATCCAAAATGATTTTGACTTCTCGAAAAGCTTTGGAAGAGTACATGTGTAAGAAGGAACTGCAGACGCCGGTTTAAACCGAAGATAGACACAAAGTGCCAGAGTAACAGGCAGCATCTCTGAAGAGAAGGAATGGGGTGGGAGATTGCAACCTTCACGGGGTCCGCCCTGTTTCGACGAATGCAATCAACCTGGCGTGCACAATCAAATAAGATCAAATAGAACAAGTTGTCCTAAACAACTTTAGGCTGTGCACACCAGACTGAAGAAGGGTCTCGACCCGAAACGCCACCCATCCCTTCTCTCCAGAGATGCTGCCTGTCCCGCTGAGTTACTCCAGCATTTTGTGCCTATCTTTGGTAGAGTACATGTTTGGGTAAGTGGCCATGAGGATGTAAAGGGACACTGAACTGGGGAGAACATGCAAACTCCACACAGACAGTCAACGCAATGTGAGCCAGCCAGTGTACAGAGAGTCCGGAGGAGGCGCTGTCCTGAACGGCTGCCTGTCCTGCAGCTGTCCATTTTTTCCCCTTCTTTTTTATTATTTTTAGTTCGTTAAATGTACAGTCAAGGGGTCTAAATCTTTTATGTGTGGGGGGTGGTGGGGGGGAAGGGGGAAACTGCTTTTCTAAGTCCCTACCTGGTCGGAGGGGTTGCCTTCCTCCGAGCAGCGTCTTCGACCTGTCCTCGCGGCCTACCAGCGGGTCCTGGAGCGACGTTTCCCTGAGGGGACCTGGCCAGAACATCGGCTTTGGCGGCGGCGCAGAACGTCGGTGTTGGCGGCGGCGCAGAACATCGGCTTTGGCGGCAGTGCAGCGCTGGAGCGCTATTGCGGAGTGGGCGATGCCTTTCCTGGGTCGCCGCGCTGGGACTCCAGTATGCTTGGTACCGCCGAGGAAAACATCGTGGAGCCGCGGTTCTGCGGAGCGGCCAGCTGCGACGTTGAACTTACATCTCGCCGAGATCACCAGTGTGCGGAGCTCCGTCTGGCGTGGTCTGTTGGCTTGGAAGCCGCAGGCTCCGGTGGGAAGGCAGCCGTTCCTGGCACCCCAAGCCGCTGGGGTTCTCCTGACGCCGGAGTACCATCACCCGGCGAGAACATCGGGCGCCGTGGCGGCGACTGTGGAGGCCTCAATAGGCCCGACTATGGGTGGACAAGAGGATGTTTTGGTGTTGAATTTCTTTATGAATACTGTGTTGTATTTTTATTAGTGTGCTGCATGGACATCAGAATTTCCCCTGAATAAGGGGATTAATAAAGTATTTATCTATCTATCTATCTATTTAAAGTATTCAATTGGTTAAAATTGTTCTCTCTCATCAGCAAGCAATCTCAGCATCCTTGGATGCATTTTGGGTCTACACCATGAATTATTGTATTCATGTAAGACTAAAAATGTAGATATCTTGTATACTCATAAATTATGCAATGAAATATGAAGCATGTTGTTAAAATTCAGATAGAAATCGTTTTTGAATAATTGCTCAAATATTAAAAGTAAATGAATTATAATTAATTAAATACTTTCAATTAAATAATATTATTATCCTTTTTAATAAAACATTGCAGGATAAACACGTTCCACTCCACGAGAGTTAAGGATGTAGCTCAGTCCATCATACAGACCAGGCCTCACTCCATTGACTCCATCTACACTTCATGCTGCCTCAGAAAAGCAGCCAACATAATGAAAGACTTGCCCCACCCCGGTCATTCCTCCTCCTCCCTGCTCCCATCAGGTCTGAGAAGATTACGGAGAGTCGGTATGTCAAGGAGGACTCTCTCTAACTTCTACAGGTGCACAGTAGAGAGCATGCTGACCGGTTGCATCGTGGCTTGGTTCGGCAATTTGAGCGCCCTGGAGAGGAAAAGACTACAAAAAGTAGTAAACACTGCCCAGTCCATCATCGGCTCTGACCTTCCTTCCATCGAGGGGATCTATCGCAGTCGCTGCCTCAAAAAGGCTGGCAGCATCATCAAGGACCCACACCATCCTGGCCACACACTCATCTCCCTGCTACCTTCAGGTAGATGGTACAGGAGCCCGAAGACTGCAACAACCAGGTTCAGGAATAGCTACTTCCCCACAGCCATTATTAAAGGCTATTAAACTCGGCTCGGACAAAACTCTGAACATTAATAGCCCATTATCTGTTTATTTGCACTTTATCAGTTTATTTATTCATGTGTGTATATATTTATACAATGGTATATGGACACACTGATCTGTTCTGTATTCATGCCTACTATGTTCTGTTGTGCTGAAGCAAAGCAAGATTTTCATTGTCCTATCAGGGACACATGACAATAAACTCTCTTGAACTTGAAGCTTGAAAGCGCGCACCACCAGACTCAGGAACAGCTTCTTCCCCTCAGTTATCAGGCTTCTGGACGGTCCTTCCGTGACCAATGTTAGGAATTTACCTTGTGTCAGGAGATGATCTTGGTGGAAGGCAAAAAATACAGCTATCATCTCAGGAGAGAAGGAATGGGTGACGTTTTGGGTCGAGACCCTTCTTCAGATTGAAAAATTATCAAAAAAGCTCATCAGCGCCTCTACTTCCTGAGAAGATTACGGAGAGTCGGATTGTCAAGGAAGACTCTCTAACTTCTACAGGTGCAGTTCTTGTAGTAACATTTAGTAGTAGCATTTACAGTTTTGTAGTAAATGCCTACTATTTTCTGTGTGCTTAAGCAAAGCAAGAATTTCATTGTCCTATACAGGGACACATGACAATAAACTCACTTGAACTTGAACTTGAATGTCACCCATTCCTTCTCTCCAGAGATGCTGCCTGTCCCGCTGAGTTACTCCAGCATTTTGTGTCTATCTTCAGTTTAAACCAGCATCTGAAGTTTCTTCCTACATACAGTAATACAGTTATCATAGTCCATTTAAAATCTGGGTTACTTTGGTAGCAGAATATGTAGATTATGGGTCTTCTTCCTCTTATCGAGTCCACACACAAGATTAGAAGTTGTTCAGCCAGAGCTGAACACACTTCTCGCCATCTGCACAATGGTGTCTGTCTTGCGCTTCTTGTGCTTCTTGTGCGTGGTGGTGGAAAGATTGGTTGAAACAGGGCCGCGACGTGAACGCTCTTTCCTTGACCTCAGATTATGGGTGACATGATGGTGCAGTCGTTCACAAGCTCATTTTGATGATGTGCAAAGTGATACAAAGTCATTAGAATAGAATAGAATAGAATAGAATAGAATAGAATGCTATTCATTGTCATTCAAACCTGGGTTTGAACGAAATTCCATTTCTACAGTTTTTTACATTACAAACACAATCCAAGACCCACACTTAACACAGTTTACATAAACATCCATCACAGTGAGTCTCCAACATCTCTTCACTGTGATGGAAGGCAAAGTCTTTATCTCTTCCCTTTGTTCCTTCTCCCGTGGTCCAGCAGTCCAACTGCAGTGTCGAGGTGAACTGGGGGTCCGATGTTAAAGCCCCCGGCGGGCGATGGTAAGCCCTGAGGCCGTTTAAGCCACGCCGGGCGATGTTAGGCCCCGGCTCCATGTCCTTAAACCCGCGATTCCAGCGGAAGAAGTCGCCGTTGCGGAGCTCGGAAAAGCAGTCTCCCACCAGGGACCTGCGAGCTCCCGATGTTCCCGTCCACCGGGTCTGCGGCCGGTGCCTCCCGAACTCCAAAAGTCGGGTCGCAGCTGCGCGCCACCACAGCTCTTCCCGCTCCGAAGTCGGCCAGCTCCGCGATGTCAGTTCCGCAAGCTCTGCAACTGGAGCCCTCAGGTTAGTCCCGGCCGGAGGTCGCCGCCGGCTCCACGATGTTAGGCCCAACGACATCCGAGACCCGACAGGGAATAGTCGGGTCCCCGCACAGGGAAGAGATTAACGGTTTCCCCCACAGCCCCCCCCACCCCACCACCCCCCACATATACACAGCTAAAAAAAAAAAAAAAAACTGACTCAAAGACATACATTTAACAAGACAAAAAATAAAAAAAGACAGACGACTGTAGTCGAGCCACTGCCGTTAGACGCCGCCACTCCCACTCTATATTATATATCATTATATATCATAGCAAGTACTTTAATTAAAATACATACAGAGACCATCGAAATGAGTACTGTAGGTTCTGAGTCATAAGTTGAACTAACCAACATAGCTGCCCGCATGCCACTAGGTGGTAGTGTGAAAACCTGACATGGATTATGGATCAGGTCAGCAGCAAAACCACACATGGATCAAATCAGTAATACTGTTTGATCGACACTATCTACCTCTTTGATGACCCTCGGACTATCATTGATCGGACTTTGCTGGCTTTACTTGCATTAAACTTTGAGCCTATCGACCATCCTTTGTATCTGACTTGAATTTAAAATATTCATTACATAGAAACATAGAAACATAGAAATTAGGTGCAGGAGTAGGCCATTCGGCCCTTCGAGCCTGCACCGCCATTCAATATGATCATGGCTGATCATCCAACTCAGTATCCCGTACCTGCCTTCTCTCCATACCCTCTGATCCCCTTAGCCACAAGGGCCACATCTAACTCCCTCTTAAATATAGCCAATGAACTGGCTTCGACTACCCTCTGTGGCAGGGAGTTCCAGAGATTCACCACTCTCTGTGTGAAAAAAGTTCTTCTCATCTCGGTTTTAAAGGATTTCCCCCTTATCCTTAAGCTGTGACCCCTTGTCCTGGACTTCCCCAACATCGGGAACAATGATATACATTGTAAAAATATATGCACTGTAAATGGCTCGATCGTAATCATGTATTGTCTTTCCGCTGACTGGTTAGCACGCAACAAAAGCTTTTCGCTGTACCTCGGTACGCGTGACAGCAGACTAAGACTGACCTGTAAAGTGTTCCTCATTTTTGTTATGTTCTGAGAAGGTATCGCGGTTGACAGGTTGTGTTTCTCACCATCACTCAAGTTTGGGAATCGCATCCACCGGAACTGCCAAGCCGGGAGAAAGAAATGACAATTGTAATTAAAACGTGAAAGGGAGCAAAATAATTCAAAAAATTACTCAGTGTCGACTGGCATTGTGCTTTTAAACAAAACCCATGCGGCACCAGAGCAACCATCTCCTAATGAGCTAAACATCTGGTAATCAGTCTCAATGCCTTAGCTGTGTTTATGTCCCAAGGCTCAGCTTGTCACAGTGTGTCACAGCTGTCCAAGGAGAAGATTGAGGGAAAAATACAAGTATAATGGTGTTTAGTTTAGCTTACTTTCGGGATACACCGCGGAAACAGGCCGTTCAGCCCACCGGGTCCGTGCCGACCGGCGATCTCCGCACGTTAACGCCATCTTAAACACACTAGGGACAATTTACAATTATACCAGGCCAATTAACCTACAAACCTGAGGTAGACGAAAGTGCTGGAGAAACTCAGCGGGTGGAGCAGCATCTAGGGTGCGAAGGAAATAGGCAACGTTTCGGGACGAAACCCCTTGGGTTTCGGCCCGAAATGTTACCTATTTCCTTCCTGAAGGGGTTCGGCCCGAAACGTTGCCTATTTCCTTCCTGAAGGGGTTCGGCCCGAAATGTTGCCTATTTCCTTCCTGAAGGGTTTCGGCCCGAAACGTTGCCCATTTCCTTTGCTCCATAGATGGAGTTTCTCCAGCATTTTTGTCTAACTTCGATTTTCCAGCATCTGCAGTTCCTTCTTAAACACTTAACCTACAAACCTGTGTGTCTTTGGAGTGTGAGAGGACACTGCAGCTTCCTGGAGAAAACCCACGCAGGTCACGGGGAGAACGTACAAACTCCGTACAGGCAGCGCCCGTAGTCAGGATCGAACCCGGGTCTCCGGCGCTGTGAGTCGGCAACTCTACCGCTGCGCCACCATGTTATGAAACGAAGAGCGGCACAGGGAGCTGTAACAGGCCGACACATTCCATACCATTACCATCAATTTAGTTTAGTTTATTGTCACGTGTACCGAGGTACAGTGAAAAGCTCTTTGTTGCGTGCTATCCAGTCAGCGGAAAGACTATACATGATTACAATCGATCCATTTACAATGTATAGATACATGATAAGGGATAACGTTTAGCGCAAGGTAAAGCCAGCAAAGTCCGATCAAAGATAGTCATAGGTTCACCAATGAGGTAGATAGTAGTTCAGGACCGCTCTCTAGTTGTGGTAGGATGGTTCAGTTGCCTGATAACAGATAAACAAGTCTTCCTCACTTGTTGAAATGGATACACAATGTGTTGATTCAGGGCGGCACAGTGGAGCAGCGGTAGAGTTGCTGCGACAAAGCACCAGAGACCCAGGTTCGATCCTGACTAGGGGTGCTGTCTGTATGGAGTTTGTAGGCCTGCGTGGGTTTTCTCCAGGAATTCCGGTTTCCTCCCACACTCCAAAGACGTATAGGTTTCTCCAAGGTACACAAAAATGCTGGAGAAACTTAGCGGGTGCAGCAGCATCTATGGAGCGAAGGAAATAGGCAACGTTTCGGGCCAAAACCCATCTTCAGGTTTCTCCAGCCCGTGTCGCGGGGTTGGAACGACCCGGAGCGGGGCCGTACATCGCCCCGCGTGGCTTTAATGTCCGCGGGACATTCCAACGCCCACCGGGGGCTCCAACTTTGTGACATTTAGACCCGGAGCGGGGCCGTACAGCGCCCGGCGCGGCCGAAAATGGCCGTGGGACTTATCATCGCCCACCTGGGGCTTCAACATCGGGAGACAAATGGTGCAGGGGAGAGAAAAGACTTTGCCTTCCATCACAGTGAGGAGGAGATTCACTGTGATGGATGTTTGTGTAAATTGAATTGTTTGTGTGCCTTGTAGGAATTGTGTTGTTTGTATGGCTGTAGAAACGTAGTTTCGTTTGAACCTCGCTGAGGTTCAGATGACACGGAATAAATATTGAATTTTGAATTGAATTGAATTGTTTGTAGGTTAATAGGCTTTGGTAAAATTGTGAATTGTCCCTAGTGTGTGTAGGATAGTGTTAGTGTGCGGGGATCGCTGGTCGGCGCGGACACGGTGGGCCGAATGGGCTTGTTTCCATGCTTTATCTCAATAAAAAAAACTGATTTGGTTGAATTTGAGGTGGTGAGAGAGTTAAAATGTTGTTCATTCCTGTGAATCTGTTTGGTATTGATGTGTCAGTGTGTGATTTTACTGACATTCTGCTTTCTGTTTGCTAAGACACAGATAATGCGTGGGATTCATGTTGCTTGTGTTACAATGTCAAGTGGCGTCAGGGATGACAAGAATGAAACAATAGTACAACAATATGTGCTTGGCATCAGTAACTTTGAAGAGAATGCTTCTTTTCTGGCCTATTGTTCACAATGACACCTGTAAAAAACCCATCAGATAATTAGTCAGGTGCGGGAAGGAACTGCAGATGCTGGTTTACACCGGAGATAGACCCAACATTTTAGTTTTGGCAAAATTCCTGAAAGTAGTTAGGGGATCTATCCTTGAACATCCCACTTTTTCTCTCTCTTCTTTTCTCTTAAATATAGCTAAAAGTCAAAATTGAAGCTGTACGACAATTGTATTATGTCATATGCCGCTGGTTATATTTTTGTACACTTGCTTCTAATAAATAAAAACATTTTTAAAAATTGAAAAAAATTCCTGAAAGTAGGCACACCTTTAAAGCCCTGTCCCACTGTACGAGTTCATTCAAGAGCTCCCCCGAGTTTAAGAAAAAAATCAAACTCGTGGTAAGCACGGAGAATGAACGTAGCGGGTACGTCGGAGCTCGGGGACGTCTCTTCGCGGCTCGTAACGCTAACGGCAGGTACTTGGGAAGACTCGGGAAGACTCGTGAAGATTTTTCAACATGTTGAAAAATGTCCACGAGAGCCCCGAGTACCGACGAGCGGCCATTACCGTAAATCTCCGAGTTCGAATCAGGGGAAACTCGGGAGAACTCTTGAATGAACTCGTACAGTGGGACAGGGCTGTCAGTTTAGTTTATAGATACAGAGTGAAAACAGGACCTTCGGCCCACCGGGTCCACGCCGAACAACGATCCCCGCACATTAACACCACCCTACGCACACTAGGGACAAACTACACATACAAAAAGCCAATTAACCTACAAACCTTTACGTCTTTGGAGTGTGGGGAGAAAGCAAAGATTTCGGAGAAAACCCCACGTGGTCACGGGGAGAACGTACAAAACTTTGCACATTCATCACCCATAGTCGGGATCGAGCCTGGATCTCTGGCGCTGCAAGCGCTGTAAGGCAGCAACTCTACCTCTGCGCCACCTTGCCACCTTGCGGGAGTTACTCAGCGTCTCTGGATAGAAGGAATGGGTGACATTTCGGGTCAAGACCCTTCTTAATCAAGGCGTGATCTCCTGTAAGTTGAACATAAATACCTCAAAAGTTTCTAAGGATTTTATGAGGGACGACCTCGTTGAAACTTCCCGAATAGTGAAAGGCCTGGATAGAGTGGATGTGGAGAGGATGTTTCTACTAGTGGGAGAGTCGAGGACCAGAGGTCATACTGAAAAAAAGGACGTTCCTTTAGGAGATGAGGAGGAATTTCTTTAGTCAGAGGGTGGTGAATCTGTGGAATTCATTGCTTGTCGATGGTTGTCGAGGCTGTCAATTAAATTAAATTAAATTTCTTTATTTATATAGCACATTTTTAGTCAACTTGCATTGACCCCAAAGTGCTTCACATAATTACATCCACACACACAGGCAAAGGTGGGTGAAGTGTCTTGCCCAAGGACACAACGACAGTATGCACTCCAAGCGGGATTCGAACCAGCTACCTTCCGGTTGCCAGCCGAACACTTAACCCATTGTGCCATCTGTCGTCCCAGTGTATATATTTAAGGCAGAGATAGATAGATTCTTGATTAGTACGGGTGTCAGAGATAATGGGGAGAAGGCAGAAGAATGGGGTTGAGAGGGAGAGATAGATCAGCCATGATTGAATGGCAGAGTAGATTTGATGGGCCGAAAGGCCTAAATCTGCCCCCATAACATGAACTTATCAAGTATTTAAGAATGAAAAAGGTGAACATGGTTCATTTCTACTCAGAGGAACACACAATAATAATAATAATATGTTGATCTCTCGGTAATGGACAATACTTAAAAATATTTCAGTTTGATTATTCACAAACAAAAGGAAAACTGATGTATAATTGATGTCAGGTAAATTAAGGTTAAGTAGAATTTAAAGAGTTAAAAAGAGTTAAAAGCAGGTGATGTTTCTCCAGAGATGCTGCCTGTCCCGCTGAGTTACTCCAGCGCATTGCGTTTATCTTCTCTATAAAGCAGCATCTGCAGTTCCTTCCTACACAATTAAACGTTCTCAGCTATGTTAGCAGGAGTGGCACACTAAACAGTCATTGATGACTACGGTCCTTCCATTCAACGAGTGAGAGAGAGTTGAAGCAGATAACTGTCCACCTGTTAGCCAAACGTGGGGATTGGTAAGCTCTGCTAAAGCCACAACGTGAAATAAAATCAATTCACTCCCAGGATGATGTTGGATAATTGAGTACCATCGGCATGGATTTGTAAAGGGCAAGTTATACTTAATAACGTTCCTCGTGGATGAAGCGCTGGCATTTGGTGCTTGTTATTGTTGTCACACGCGCTGAGATAGAGTGGGGAAAACCTTTGAGTGATATCCAGGCATAATCATTCTAGACACGAGGACATCAAGCAATACAAATTAGGACATAAACAGAGTGTGGTATGTAGAGTTCCGGAGAAAATGCAGATAGGAGAGAAAAGTGAAGGCTGCAACGTGGTAGGTGGGGAGATCGGGAATTCGTTCATCAGCTGAAGGGTCCGTTCCTGATGATGATACTTTATTGTCACATGTAACCAGGTACAGTGAAATCCTTTGTTCAAAAAGGAACTGCAGATGCTGGAATATCGAAGGTACACAAAATTGCTGGGGAAACTCAGCGGGTGCAGCAGCATCTATGGAGCGAAGGAAATAGGCGACGTTTCGGGCCGAAACCCTTGGGTTTCGGCCCGAAACGTCGCCTATTTCCTTCGCTCCATAGATGCTGCTGCACCCGCTGAGTTTCCCCAGCAATTTTGTGTACAGTGAAGTCCTTTGTTTTGCATACAAAGTATGCAAAGAGTCGCCACGCAAAGGGCGTTGACAAAGTTACTCAGTGAACAGTATAGTCCCAATGTTCCCTCTCTGCTCTTGGTGCCCAATCACAATAGACAATAGACAATAGACAATAGGTGCAGGAGTAGGCCATTCGGCCCTTCGAGCCAGCACCGCCATTCAATGTGATCATGGCTGATCATCCCCAATCAGTACCCCGTTCCTGCCTTCTCCCCATATCCCCTGACTCTGCTCATTTTAAGAGCCCTACCTAGCTCACTCTTGAAAGCATCCAGAGAACCTGCCTCCACCGCCCTCTGAGGCAGGGAATTCCACAGACTCACCACTCTCTGTGAGAAAAAGTCTTTCCTCGTCTCCGTTCTAAATGGCTTACCCCTTATTCTTAACATGAGCACTGCCGGGTCCCTCCTTGTTCTCTTGGTGACCCCCTCCGCCCCCCCCCCCCCTACACCCCACGCCGTGTCTCTCTGCGTCCTGCGGGGCCCATCCTCGGCCACCTGCCACCAGGCCATCTCTTGGACGGCGTCTCTTGGACTAGTCGTCTCTTAGTCTTATCATGAGTTTGATAATAATGCAGAAGAACCTGTCTTTGGATCTGTTGGTGCAGACGCTCAAGGTTTCGTATCGTCTATCTATTCTAAAGCACCATTGAATCATTGGATTAGGATGCAGCAGATGATCTTACTCCCAAACGCCTGCTGCCCTTTGATGAAAGATAGACACAAAAAGCTGGAATAACTCTGTGGGACAGGCAGCATCTCTGGGGAGATTTGATGACGTTTCGGGTCGAGACCTTTCTTTAGACTGAAGAAGGGTCTCTACCCGAAAACGTCGCCCATTCCTTCACTCCAGGGATGCTGCCTCACCCGCGGAGTTACTCCAGCATTTTGCGTCTACCTTTGATTTAAACCAGCATCTGCAGTTCTTTCGTACATGCTGTAGTGGTGTTTAAGAGACTTTTGCATAGACACAAAACGCTGGCGTAACTCTGCGGGACAGGCAGCCTCTCTGGAGAGAAGGAATGGGTGACGTTTCGGATCGAGACCCTTCTGTGGATCGGCATGTGGATATGCAGGCAATGGAGGGACATTGATAATGGGCAAGAGATGGTCTTGGCATCATGTTCAGCAGGGACGGTGTGGGCTGAAGGGCCTGTTTTTGTGCTGTACTGTATAGGAAGGAACTGCAGGTGCTGGTTTAAACCGCAAATGCAGCAGCCAATATGAAGAACTATTTCTGAGACAAGCCTGTTTAATGGTGGGTGATGTTTCTTGAGCACAGTCAGAGAAGAGTGCAGTTCAAAGATAGACACAAAAAGCTGGAGTAACTCAGCGGGACAGGCAGCATCTCTGGAGGGAAGGAATGGGTGACGTTTCGACCCGAAACGTCACCCATTCCTTCTCTCCAGAGATGCTGCCTGTCCCGCTGAGTTACTCCAGCTTTTTGTGTCCATCTTTGAACTGCACTCTTCTCTGACTGTGCTCAAGAAACACCACCCACCGTTAAACAGGCTTGTCTCAGAAATAGTTCTTCATATTGGCTGCTGCATTTGCCTGCTTAGAAATAGGCATACGTGCAGGGATAATGAATTGGCTGGTGGTGTAACTGGCGATATTCTGGCATCAACGCCTACCCGCTGAATGGCCGCCACCTTCTGTGTTGCAAATGTCCATGGCTTATTGTTGCAAGGATGTAACCAGACTGTGTGGACAGAGCCAGGGTATGGGACTAATTAGAGAGCGTCCTAAAATACTGAGCACAAACAACAGCCTCCTGCTGTTTTATCTCATTCTGTCTCGCCCGACATGAATGGTGACCTGCTTTATTTTCTTGTGCATTTGCTTGCTGACTAATTCAATGAAAACCATTAACCTCTTTATTTTATCGAGAAATCCATTCACTAATGCAGCACGTTGGCGCAGCGGTAGAGTTGCTGCCTCACAGCGCCAGAGACCCGAGTTCCATCCTCACTACGGCTGCTGTCGGTACGGAGTTTGTACGTTCTCCCCGTGACCTGCGTGGGTTTTCTCCGGGTGCTCAGGTCTCATTCCACACTCCAAAGACGTGCAGGTTTGCAGTATAAATGGCTGTGGAGAAAATTGTAAAATGTCCCTAGTGTGTGTGTAGGATAGTGTTAGTCAAGTCACGTCAAGTCACATTTATTTATACAGCACATTTAAAAAACAACTCTCGTTGGCCAAAGTGCTTGACATTTGTTATAAGAATAGCACAACAAAACAGACTACATACATATATACATGTAGCCCTCACTCAGAGGACGTCAGACGCCTATACGGAGTTTGTACGTTCTCCCCGTGTGGGTTTTCTCCGGGTGCTCCGGTTTCCTCCCACACTCCAAAGACGCGCAGGTTGGTAGGTTAATTGGCCTCTGTGAAATTGTCCCGAGGGTGTGGGATAGCACGAGTGGACGGGGATCGCTGGCCGGCGCAAGCACGGTGGGCCGAAGGGCCTGTTTCCACGCTGCATCTGTAAACTCAACCAAAGTAAACATTTGCAGATGGAGCATTCGTTTGTCAGCGGGCGCAAGGTGGAATAGATGTGTCTTCAACGCTGACAGTCCCAACGCTCGCGCATCAGATGAATAATTCAACAGCTCATCTGGATGCATGGAAATCCAAATTGGATCACATTCAGATGTTGTTTCCAGATAAACCACCAAGGTCCAATTTAAACTAGTTTAAGTCCTGGCAGCTCTAAGCGATGAGAGCGGGGCTTCGTGAAGTATTGTCAACCCAGAGATTCCACTGAAGCTTGTTTCTAAATATATATAATGAACGGAGTTACCTTCAGGACATCTTTCGACAAGGCAGAGAATGCATCTCCCTCACGCTCATCGTTCCGACTCGTTCCAGCTTAGTTACACTGTTCCTATCTCCTCGTTATCACATTTTCCACAATCACAGTCATAGAGTGATACTGTATAGATAAAGGCCCTTCAGCCCAACTTGCCCACACTGGCCAACATGTCCCAGCTACACTAGTCCCACCAGCATGCGCTTGGTCCATATCCCTCCATTTCTTCCATCGAACGTGTCCAAAGACAGGCAGCTCGATTTGTTACTAACACCTATGAGAGAGAAGCGAGTGTCACCAAACTTCTGAATTCTCTGGGGTGGAACCCTCTCCAAGACAGACGTGAAACTCACCATTTTACAAAATGTTAAATGGTCAGATCGACATAGACTACAAGACCTACACCAAACCCAAACCAATTAGGAGCAGACGAGGGCATTCGATCCAATTTGTGATCTCAGCTACAAAGACAGATGTGTACAGCAATTCGTTCTTCCCCCGCACAATTAAAGCATGGAATAATCTCCACCCTACTATAGTTACCCAACCAGATGCAACTAAATTTAAAGTAGCTCTTTCTTCCCAATAACCCTTTCTGCCTTAAGCCCTCCCATCACCACCTCCAGTTTAAATTCCATTTGGAATATTTTGGAGGACCAAGAACCAAGAACCAAGAACCTCCAAATCTGTCCTATCCATGCACCTATCTAAATGTTTCTTCAATGTTGGGATAGTCCCAGCCTCAACTACCTCCTCTGGCCTTGCTGTCTCCTCCCCTTCCTCAGCCCTCGGGTTGTCTCCTCCCATCCCTCAGCCTTCGGGCTCCTCCTCCTCCTTTTTCCTTTCTTCTCCCCGCCCACCCTACATCAGTCTGAAGAAGGGTTTTGGCCCAAAACGTTGCCCATTTCCTTCGCTCCACAGATGCTGCTGCACCCGCTGAGTTTCTCCAGCATTTTTGTCTACCTCCTCTGGCAGCTTGTTCCATGCACCCACCACTCTTCGTGTGAAAAAGTTACCACTCAGATTCCAGTTAAATCTTTTCCCCTTCACCTTGAACCTATGTCCTCTGGTCCAAAATTCCCCTACTCTGGGCAAGAGACTCTACCCGATCTGTTCCTCTCATGATTTTATACAACTCTGTCAGATTACCCCTCATCCTCCTGCGCTCCAAGGAATGGAGTCCCAGCCTGCTCAACCTCTCCCTGTAGCCCAGACCCTCTGGGCCTGGCAACATCCTTGTAAATCTTCTCTGTACCCTTTCCAGCTTAACAACACCTTTCCTATAATATGGTGCCCAGAACTGAACGCAATACTCTAAATGCAGCCTTACCAACGTCTTATACAACTACAACCTATACTCAATACTTTGACTAATGAAGGCCAATGTGCCAACAATAGACCATTGTGGGCTCATTGTTACTGGCTTAGATTTGTTGTTTTCATACCTTTCACATTTGTTCTTTCATAAGTTCACAGGTTCTAGGCCATTCGGCCCATCAAGTCTACGCCATTCAACCATGGCCGATCTATCTTTCCCTCTCAATCCCATTCTCCTGCCTTCTCCCCATAACCCCTGACACCCGCAATAATCAAGAATCCATCTATCCCTGCTTTAAAAATATCCACTGACTTGGCCTCCACCGCCATCTGTGGCAATGAATTCCACAGATTCACCACCCTCTGAATTAATAAATTCCTTCTCATCTCTTTTATAAAGGTACGTCCTTTAATTCTGAGGCTGTGCCCCCTGGTCCTAGACTCTCCCACTGGTGGAAACATCCTCTCCACATCCACTCTATCCAGGTCTTTGACCCTCACCATACCTCCAGTTTCTCTCTCCCTTGACTCTCAGTCTGGTGAAGGGTCTCGACCAGAAACGTCACCCATTCCTTCTCTCCAGAGATGCTGCCTGACCGGCTGAGTGACTCCAGCACTTTGTATCTATCTTCAGACTATGTGTCTGCTGAGGTCAGTGTAGAGGCTGAGATTGCTTTATTTGTGCAGTTCAGAATTGCACAGCTGTTCTCCAAGATGGGGGCACAATTACACACCGTTTGTGAGGGACCTTCCTCTCTCCCACAAGGTCTACAAGTCCATGTGCTTCTGGACCTGAACCTTCTGGACTGGAATGAGTTGGAGCCAAATTCCCATCACCCATGAGGCAGGCACTGATTACACACCACTAATTACTTAGAGATAATGATGGGATTTTGTCTGCAATTGCTGCACTTTATAAAAAATAGACAATAGACAATAGGTGCAGGAGTAGGCCATTCGGCTCTTCGAGCCAGCACCACCATTCAACGTGATCATGGCTGATCATCCCCAATCAGTACCCCGTTCCTGCCTTCTCCCCATATCCCCTGACTACGCTATCTTTAAGAGCCCTATCTAGCTTTTATTAAAAGGACGTTCTTGTAGGAAGGAGATGAGGCTGAATTGCTTTAGTCGGAGGGTGGTGAATCTGTGGAATTCATTGCCACAGAGGGCCAAGTCAGTGGAGAGTTTGTAAGGCAGAGATAGATTCTTGATTAGTGCGGGTGTCAGGGGTTATGGGGAGAAGGCAGGAGAATGGGGTTAGAATCTCCTGATAGATCAGCCATGATTGAATGGCGGAGTAGACTTGATGGGCCGAATGGTTGAATGGCGCAGCTGTAGAGTTGCTACCTAACAGTGCCAGTGACCCGGGTTTGATCCTGACTACGGGTGCTGTCTGTACGGAGTTTGTACGTTCTCCCCGTGACCTGCGAGGGTTTTTTTTTGGGAAGCTTCAGTTTCCTCCCACACTACAAAGACGTACAGGTTTGTAGGTTAATTGGCTTAATACAGAAAATACACAAATGGATCTAAATAATGGACACTCAACTTCCCCACCCATTCCAAATCCGACCTTTCTGTCGACCTTTCTGTCCTGGGCCTCCTTCATGGTCAGAGTGAGTCCCACCGTAAATTGGAGGAGCAGTACCTCATATTCTGCTTGGGTAGTTTACACCCCAGCGGTATGATCATTGACTTCTCCAATTTCAGGTAGTCCCTGCTTTCTCCCTCTTTCCCATCCCCTTCCCAGCTCTCCCACAGCCCACTGTCTCCGCTTCTTCATTTCTTCTTCCCTCCTCCCCCACCCCCCTCATCAGACTGAAGAAGGGTCTCGACCCGAAATGTCACCTATTCCTTTGCTCCATAGATGCTGCCTCACCCGCTGAGTTCCTCCAGCATTTTTGTCTACCTTCGATTGTTCCAGCATCTGCAGTTCTTGCTTAAACACAACGGCACACATCGACTGTTCTCTCTTTCTCTAGACTTCTAGGCTTATTCACAATGAACTTAAGTAAACAGGATTTCCCTTTGATAGAACTAATTAAATCTTGCTTTTCCAATATTCTTCTGTAACTTCCTTAATGATGGATCCATATATTGTCCAGACCACTGACCTTTGGCCAACTGGTCAGTAATTTCCTGTTTGCTCTTTATTTAAATAAAAATCTGCAGGAAATATGACTGTGGGAAACATTACAAACTCTGTCCAATGTTCAGTTTAGTTTAGACATACATCGTGGAAACAGCTCCTTCGACCCACCGAGTCCGCGCCGAACATTGATCCCCGCACACTGTCACTTTGGAGTGTGGAAGGAAACCGAGGAGCTTGTTTATTTATTGTGTACATATGGTCTATAGACACACTGAACTTTTATCTCCTGTTCTGTATTATGTTTACATATTCTGTTGTGCTGCAGCAAATAAGAATTCCATTGTCCTATCTGGGATACACGACAATAAACTCTCTTGACTTGACTTTTGATCTCGGAGAAAACCCACGCAGGTCACGGGGAGAACGTACAAACTCCGTACAGACGGCACCAGTAGTCAGGATCGAACTCGGGTCTCCGGCGCTGTGAGGCAGCAACTCTACCGCTGCGCCACCGTGCTGCCCAAGAGCCAATGGCTCCATAGACTTAGAGGACCCTCATCTGAAACCCCAGAATGCAGGCACATTAGGGATTGATCGAGTACAGAGCCTCATATTTCGCGTGGGTAGCTTATAACCCAGCGGTATGAACATCGAAGCTACTGTAGACACAAAATGCTGGAGTAACTCAGCGGGTCAGGCGACGTCTCTGGAGAAAAGCAACAGGTGATGTTTCGGCTCAAGACCCTTCTTCAGACTGAGAGTCAGGGGAAAGGGACATGAGAGATATAGACGGTGAAGTAGAGAGATATAGAACAGATTTGGAATACTGTGTACAGTTCTGGGGTCCATACTTAAGAAAGGATGTACTAGCCCTGGAGGCAGTGCAGCGAAGGTTTACAAGATTAATTCCTGCAATGAGGGGATTGACATATGAGGAAAGGTTAAGTAGGCTGGAACTCTACTCTTTGGAGTTTAGAAGAATGAGAGGCGATCTCATTGAAACATATAAGATCGTGAGGGGCCTTGATCGGGTGGATGCACCGAGGATGTTCCCAATGATCGGGGAAACTAGAACTAGAGGACATAGTTGCAGAATAAGGGGGGGCTCTTTTAAAACTGAGATGAGGAAGAACTTCTTCACCCAGAGGGTGGTTAATTTATGGAATTCACTGCCCCAGGGAGCAGTGGAAGCAGAAACTTTAAATATATTTAAGACTAAAATAGATGGTTTTTTAGCTGCCAAGGGGATAAGGGGCTACGGGGAGAGGGTAGGGATATGGACCTAGGTATGGTTAGTATAGTAAGACCTGAGTGATCTCCTGGACAAGTGTCGATCGCCTGGATTGGGGTCGGAGAGGAATTTCCCGGATTTTTTTCCCGAATTGGACCTGGGTTTTTATCCGGTTTTTTGCCTCCCCCGGGAGATCACGAGGTTCTTGGGGTGGAGAGGGGTGATAGCGGTATAAAGGGGAGGGTAGTGTCTTGTGTTCTGTGTCTTGTGTCTACTGTTTGTGGGTAAGTGTGTCTGTTTAGTGTTCAGCCATGAGCGAATGGCGGTGCGGGCTCGACGGACCTGGTGGTCTACTCTCGCACCTACTTTCTATGTTTCTATGTTTCTATGAATGAAAGATACTCAAAATACATAACGATGATAAAGGAAATGGTCCGTTGTTGGCTGTGGGCTTGGACAACGAGTTATACAGACTATGGACATTGAATGAATGAATGAATGAATGAATGAATGAATGAATAAGTTTATTGGCCAAGTATTCACATACAAGGAATTTGCCTTGGTGCTCCGCGCACAAGTGACAACATGACATACAGTAAAATGAATTCTCTCAGAGAGTGAAATTTTTACTTGCAGCAGCACAACAGAATATGTGAATATGTAAACATAGTACATCACGTGGGAAAAGTAAAGAAAAAGTTGAATAAATAACAAATATAGTGCGATAATAATATAGTCTTTTGCACTTCAGAGCTCAGAGCTTATTTGTTGTTGTGTTTAATAGCCTGATGGCTGTGGGGAACTAGCTATTCCTGAACCTGGATGTTACAGTTTTCAGGCTCCTGTGCCTTCTTTCAGCTGGCAGGGGTGAAATGAGTGAATTTAGAAGATTGAGGCGGGATCTTATAGAAACTTACAAAATTCTTAAGGGGTTGGACAGGCTAAATGCAGGAAGATTGTTCCCGATGTTGGGGAAGTCCAGAACAAGGGGTCACAGTTTAAGGATAAGGGGGAAGTCTTTTAGGACCGAGATGAGAAAAAAAAAATTCACACAGAGAGTGGTGAATCTGTGGAATTCTCTGCCACAGAAAGTAGTTGAGGCCAGTTCATTGGCTATATTTAAGAGGGAGTTAGATGTGGCCCTTGTGGCTAAAGGGATCAGGGGGTATGGAGAGAAGGCAGGTACAGGATACTGAGTTGGATGATCAGCCATGATCATATTGAATAGCGGTGCCGGCTCGAAGGGCCGACTGGCCTACTCCTAATAATAATAATAATAATAATAATAATAATACATTTTATTTTCGGGCGCCTTTCAAATCTCAAGGACACCTTACAAAGATTAAACAGAAGAGAAAAAAAACATATAGTCGGAGAAAAATAAATAATAAGGACATCATCAATACACAAATTAAAGATAGAAATCGCTTCAAAGACACAAAATCAAAAAATCAAAAAAAACACAATGTGAAGAGAGAGCAGCGGCAGCTAAAGCGCGCCAGCGTCCACTCACCCTTCCGACAGCCATCTTGGACACAGACTAACAAAGTACCTTACACACAGAAAAATCATCCCCCCACAGTGGTTACCACTGTGGGGGAAGGCACAATGTCCAGTCCCCATCCCCAGTTCTCCCAAAAGTCAGGCCTATTAAGGCCACCGCTGTTGCCTCAACGGAGGCCCGATGTTCCTGGCCGTTCTAGCCGGGTGGTCTTGCCCCAGCGTCGGGAGAGTCCTCACAGCGGCTGGGCCACCTGGAACGGCCGCTTCCTAGCAGGGGATTGTCAGCTTACGAAGCTGACAAGGACGCACCGAGTTGGAGCTCCCAGGCTCCCGATGTTAAAGACGGCGCCGCCCGCTCCGCTCCGCAGACCCGCAGCCCGGAGGTGTTGCCCTTGGCGGTCCAGCTCACCGGAGCTCCAGCGTCGTCCACGCAGGCGCCCTAGGCAAGGCAATTGCTCGCCGCTCCGCTGCCCAGACCCTCAGCCCGGAGTGTTGCTCTCGGGCGGTCCGCTCACCGGACTACTCCAGCGCGTCGATACAGCAAGGCTGTTCGCCGCTCCGCTCCGCCCCGCATGGCCTCCCGCGCTGTGCCGCCACCGAAGTCCGGGTTCTGGCGGTCCCCCACAGGAAACGGCGCTCCAAGCCCGCTGGTAGGGCCCACGAGGACGGGTCGACGGGCATCCGGAGAAAAAAAATCTGCCTCACCGACCAGGTAGGGACCTAGAAGTAAGGTTACACGTCCTTCCCGCCCCACAATAAGAAGTCATTTCCTCCGAAAAAACGACGAACAAAACTGAAAAAAAAATTAATTAACGGGACAGCTGCTGGTTAGGCAACCGTTCCCCAAGATGGCTCCTCCTCCTACGCCTGCACCTATTTTTCTATGTTTCGATGTCGATGTGTTTATTGTACCATAGATTGCTGGTCTGTCCCAGCTGAGGCTACTCCAGCTTTGTTGGTGTCCTAGCTTCTATGTTTCGTGAGTATGTGGCCAGGTGGTGTGGGTCCGTTGATGAGTTTGGCTTCGCCGATTTTGAGGCAGCGACTACGATAGATCGCTTCGACGGTGGGGAGGTCGAAGCCGGTGATGGACTGGCCAGTGGTCACAACATTTTGTACCACACCATTGTAATGTGTGATTGCCTGTGGCCAGCACACAGAGAGGCGCATGGGTAGGACGCCAAACTGTCTTTGTTCATTGCAAATCTAAATCTTCTTTCCGTTTGACAGCCGTAGTTAGTAATCATTAATAAATTGTGAAAACAGTAAGGCACATAATCCAACCTATTATGGTGGGTTTAGGTTGGCGAGTAATTAGGTTTCACCTGTCCAACGATGCAGTGGTGCAGCGGGTAGAGCTGCTGCCTCACAGCGCCATGGACCCGGGTTTCATCCTGACTACGGGTGCTGTCGGTGCGGAGTTTGCACGTTCTCCCCGTGACCCACGTGGGTTTTCTCCGGGAGCTCCGGTTCCCTTCCCACACTCCAAAGACGTGCAGGTTTGTAGGTTGACACAAAACAAGCTGGAGTAACTCAGCGGGATAGGCAGCATCTCTGGAGGGAAGGAATGGGTGACGTTTCGACCCAAAACGTCACCCATTCCTTCTCTCCAGAGATGCTGCCTGTCCCGCTGAGTTACCCTGGCTTTTTTGTGTCTCTCTGTGTTCCTTCCTGCAGATTTGTAGGTTAATTAGCTTGATATATCGCATTATAATTGTTTATTTATTGCGTACATATATGGTCTATGTCTATAGGCAAACTCTACTTTGACCTTCCGTTTTGTATGAGGTTTACATATTCTGTTGTGCTGCAGCAAGCAAGAATTTCATTGTCCTATCTGGGACACATGACAATAAACTCTCTTGACTTGACGACTGTGTGTGTGTGTGTGTGTGTGTGTGTGTGTGTGTGTGTGTGTGTGTGTGTGTGTGTGTGTGTGTGTGTGTGTGTGTGTGTGTGTGTGTGTGTGTGTGTGTGTGTGTGTGTGTGTGAACATGGAAAATAGGTGCAGGAGTAGGCCATTTGGCGCCCTTTGAACCAGCACCGCCATTCATTGTGATCATGGCTGATCGTCCCCTAGATAGAAACATAGAAAACATTGGCTAGTGTTCGTGTGCGGGGATCGCTGGTCGGCGCGGATTAGCCGGGCCGAAGGGCCTGTTTCCGCGCTGCATCTCGAAACGTCGACTAATAATGTAGGAGAAGGTGCGAATTATCTAAGGGTTGCTCTGTTGGCAGGAATCTTTCCGGGCTGGTCTCCAGAACATTGACAGCAGATGGACCGGGGAGATGGGACCCAGCTGTTACTGTGCTACTCATGGACTCCCGCAATGCATTTGCTCATTTACAATTTATCAGACGTTACTGTGACATCCGCCGAAGGCTGGAGCAGCCAGGCACTTTGGAGAAGGAGATGAGGTATTTCTAGTGAGCCGAGCCAAAAACCTGCCTCCCACCATCTGCCTTAACAGGTTCGCGAAGAGTAGATAATAAGTTGTAAAGTGTCCCATGTTAATATGTTTATTATTGGCTTGCTTCGGGCACCATCGCACCTGACAGCAAGGTACACCTGTGATTTGGCAGCTCCACTGTAAACCGTGCCAAATGACCTCGTTATGTTTTCGCCGTTGAGATTTAGCGTTCTATGTGGGTCAGTGTTGTGCTCTCCCCCCACCCCCCCCACCCCCACCACCTCCCCTCCCCCCAGCACCCCCCCCACCAACAAACAGCGCCCTTCACCACCAACACACACCAACACTCATAGTAAAACATTCACCTGTCTACATTGGGACCTGTGCCAACTTTATTCACAATAAGCTGTATTGGGCAGTCACGGTGGCGCAGCAGTAGAGGTGCTGCCTTAAGGGCCTGTCCCACTTGCGTGCGTTTGGCGCGACCTGACGGAAGCGGAGTTCACGCTAAGTACGCGCGTGACGTCATTTGCGTCATGCTTACCAATCAGCTGGGCAGGAGGCGGGCCGACTGAATTTGGTCGTCGCACGGCGTCGGGCGGTGGCGTCATCACACAATGCCATGCCGGGCAGTGACATCATCACGCAACGCCACACGCAAGGCGTACGTCGTCAAGATGCTGTGTACTCCGTCAATACGCTGCGTACGACCGCAATGCGCCTGCGAGCCGACAGGCCGTTGGCGCGCGAAGATTTCGGCCACTGTCAGAATTTTGGAGCCCCGCGCGATGTCGGGACCGGCCCCGCACAACTCCGCGCTTCTAAGTGGGGCCGGCCCCGCGCAGCCATACGGGGCCGGTACGCCTCAAACAACCACGAGGTCGCGTAATTTGCGAGCCAAGGTCACGTAAGTGGGACAGGCCCTTTACAGCGAATGCAGCGCAGGAGACCCGGGTTCCATCCCGACTACGGGTGCTGTCTAAACGGAGTGTGTACGTTCTCCCCGTGGGTTTTCTCCAAGTTCTTCACTTTCCTCCCACACTCCAAAGACGTGCAGGCGTGTTGGTGTGTGTGTAAATTGTCCCTAGTGTGTGTAGGATAGTGTAATTGTGTGCGGATCGCTGGCCGGCGTGGGCTGGGTGGGCCTGTTTCGGTGCTGTATGTCCAAAATAAACTAAAGTAAACATATTCTGTTGTGTGTGTGTGTGTGTGTGTGTGTGTGTGTGTGTGTGTGTGTGTGTGTGTGTGTGTGTGTGTGTGTGTGTGTGTGTGTGTGTGTGTGTGTGTGTGTGTGTGTATGTGTGTGTGTGTGTGTGTGTGTGTGTGTGTGTGTGCGTATGTGTAGGATAGTGTTAGTGTGCGGGTATCGCTGGTCGGCGCGGACTCGGTGGGCTGAAGGGCCTGTCTAGTCAGATGTCCTGCAAGACGAAGGTGTCCAGTTGGTCGTCACACACTACTGGAGTATCACAGCTGGATAGTGAAAGGCCTGGGTAATAATAATAATAATGGATGGGATTTATATAGCGCCTTTCTAATACTCAAGGCGCTTTACATCGCATTATTCATTCACTCCTCAGTCACACTCGGTGGTGGTAAGCTACTTCTGTAGCCACAGCTGCCCTGGGGCAGACGGAAGCGTGGCTGCCAATCTGCGCCTACGGCCCCTCCGACCACCACCAATCACTCACACACATTCACACACAGGCAAAGGTGGGTGAAGTGTCTTGCCCAAGGACACAACGACAGTATGCACTCCAAGCAGGATACGATGGGTAGAGTGGATGTGGAGAATATGTTTCCACTAGCGGGAGAGTCTCAGACCAGAGGTGAATTGATGGGTGTTCCTTTCGGAAGGAGACGAGGAGGAATTCCTTTAGTGGTGAATCTGTGGAATTCATTGCCACAGAAGGATTCTCCTGCCTTCTCTCCATAAACCCCTGACACACGTACTAATCAAGAATCTATCTATCCCTTCCTTAAAAATTGGACTTTAATGAACTTATTCCTTGGAGCGTAGGAGGATGAGGAGTGGTGTACAAGATCATAAGAGGAATAGATCAGGTAGATGCACAGTCCTTTGCCGAGAGAAGGAGAATCGAGAACCAGAGGAAATAGGCTTAGGTGGGGGGGGGCAAGATTTATGGGGTGACTTTTTTACGCAAAGGGTGGTGGGTGTATGGAACGAGCTGCCAGAGGAGGTAGTTGAGCTAGGTTCTATCACAACGCTGAAGAGACATTTGGACAGGTACATGGATAGGATAGGTCTAGAGGGATATGGGCTAAGGTGGGACTAGTGTGATTTGGGCATGTTGATCAGCATGGGCAAGTTGGGCCGAAGGGCCTGTTTCCTTGCTGTATGACCCAATGACTAAGAGAGGAGATTCTTCACATGTTCCAAACTGACCCTCAACAGATCTGCACATTTTATTAGAGTAGGGAGGTGATGGGCAGGTGTTTAGGCAGGAACTGCAGATGCTGATCTCAACCAACGATAGACACTAAATTTTAGGTAGACAAAAATACTGGAGAAACTCAGCAGGTGAGGCAGCATCTATGGAGCGAAGGAATATTCCTTCGCTCCATAGATGCTGCCTCACCCGCTGAGTTTCTCCAGCATTTTTGTCTACCTTCGATTTTCCAGCATCTGCAGTTCCTTCTTAGACACAAAATTTTAGTTTAGTTTAGTTTAGAGATACAGCGCGGAAACAATTCCCTTCGACTCACCGAGTCCGTGTCGACCAGTGATCCCCGTACACTAACCTACACACACTAGGGACAATTTCCATTTATACCCAGCCAATTAACCTACAAACCTGCACACCTTTGGAGTGTGGGAGGAAACCGAAGATCTCGGAGAAAACCCACGCGGGTCACGAGGAGAACGTACAAACTCCGTACAGACAGCGCCCGTGGTCGGGATTGAACCCGGGTCTCCGGCGCTGCAAGGATATAACTGCTGATGCTGGTTTAAACTGAAGATAGACACAAAATGCTGGAGTAACTGATGGGGACGGAAGTTGGTTTTGTGCCTGTGTATTTCATACGGTTCACCAGGCACGTTGACACGATTCGATTGGGGAAGGTTGGCACCAACCCAGCTTTGATTGAGCACTGACATCATTAAAGCCCACTAGATGCCACCTTGAGGGCGTGCTGGATGCTGCTCAAGCTGCAGAATGTAATGAGTCACAATAAAAATAAGCACTTGTGATCTACAATGCAATTTGGAGGCAGTTTGATGCATGGAGCTTCAAAATTAACTGTGTCAATAGAAAATAGACAATAGGTGCAGGAGTAGGCCATTCGGCCCTTCGAGCCAGCACCGCCATTCAATGTGATCATGGCTGATCATCCCCAATCAGTACCCCGTTCCTGCCTTCTCCCCATATCGCCCGACTCCGCTATCTTTAAGAGCCCTATCTTGCTCTCTCTTGAACGTATCCAGAGAACCGGCCTCCTGAACCTGAGGCAGAGAATTCCACAGACTCACCACTCTCTGTGAGAAAAAGTGTTTCCTCGTCTCCGTTCTAAATGGCTTACTCATTCTTAAACTGTGGCCCCTGGTTCTGGACTCCCCCAACATCGGGAACATGTTTTCTGCCTCTAGCGTGTCCAAGCCATTAACAATCTTATATGTTTCAATAAGATACCCTCTCATCCTTCTAAACTCCAGAGTGTACAAGCCCAGCTGCTCCATTCTCTCAGCATATGACAGTCCCGCCATCCCGGGGCTTACGTTGTGAACCTACACTGCACTCCCTCGATAGCAAGAATGTCCTTCCTCAAATTAGGGGACCGGGTCTAAGTTTCAGTCAAAGTGGCTTTTCACTTCATTGTAGAACATACGTGTGTGTATGTGTGTGTGTATCTGTGCCTGCGTGTGCATGTGTGTGAGTGCCTGCGTGTTGCACATTTACGTGCGTGTGTGTGTGCGTGTTTATGGGTGTGTGTAGGTGTGTGTACACATGCGTGTGCTTGTGTGTGTTTGTGCGTTTATGCGTGTGCATGCGTGTGTGCGCGCAAGTGTGCTTATGTTTGCATGTGCACGTGCGCGTGCATTTGTGTGTGTGCGTTTATGTGTGTGCGTGCGCGTTTGTGTGCATGTGCATGTGCGTGTGTACATGTGTGCGCCCGTTTATGTGAGTGTGTGTGCGTGTGCGCGTGTGTGCCCGTGTGCCCGTGTGTGTGTGTGTGTGTGTGTGTGTGTGTGTGTGTGTGTGTGTGTGTGCGTATCTGACTGTATGTGTGCACACACGCTCCTGCCTGTGAGGATAAGACTGCTTCATGTACTGTAGGTCAGAATACTCACTGGTTAAGCCTGTGATGTATGTCTGGAACAACCACAGGCTTCGAGATAGTATTGCCTAATAAACGGTGAGACAAAAAAAATAGAACAGGAAATATTAATATAATGACTAATTATGCCCTGTACCATTTGGATGATTAAGCGGACTTTATTAAGTGTTTTTCTTCAATTTTTCTTGCTATTTAATAATTCTGTCAGGTTTTAAGACCATATGTTTGCTTAATTTGTCTTAGCGCAGTGATCTCATTAAACTACTCCAATAGAATCAGTGAAATCCAACTAATACAGTTCTGACAAATTATGCAAAATACCTTTACAACAGCAGAAAGATGATTAGGAAATTGTTAGGTTCGGCAGAGAAGTTAAAAATAACAATGGAACGAAACTTCATCCCCCGAGGTCTCTCTGCTCGAACATGGAGTTTAGTTGGAGTAAGTGTGAGGTGCTGTACTTTGGGCTTCTGTTCAGCCTGATGCAAGCAGTGAGAGATGGGTATGGTCGGGATAGTGTGCATCCTTCAACATAGAAGCCATCCAAGAGGCCGAACACGTGGACCGCACGCGGCCTGCAGCGGTGGATGACCCCATGGCTACGCTTGGCCAGGCCCACCCTCCAATGCCGCAAGGGCAACAGACCCTCATGGCTAGGGTTGCAACTGTCCCGTATTAGCCGGGACATCCCGAATATTGGGCTAAATGTGTTTGACTCGGGTCGAGGGGACTGTCGGGTCGGAGCGCCGTGTCCGGCCCCGCCTCACCCGTCCCGACGTAGTGCAGCCCATGGAGTGCAGCAGCAGCAGCAGCAGCAGCAGCACCTCGCCCGTGGCCCTGTCGGTCGGCAGCCCGGCCAGCTGTCCGACATTCGGACCTTCGCTTACCGCTGACATCACCACCACCCCTCCTTCTCATGGCCGATCACCAGCGGAGTCTGGGGATATGGGGAGAAGGCAGGAACGGGGTACTGATTGGGGATGATCTGCCATGATCACATTGACTGGCTCGAAGGGCCGAATGGCCTACTGCTGCACCTATTGTCTATTGTCATGTTGGATGGGGTGCCGGACTTTGCGCGCGATGTCGTGCGGCCCGGGCCAAAACTCCTCAGCTGGCCCACCGGCTGGGCTTTGTGTGCAGTCCAGCACCCGGGGCCAACTCATCATTCACCCAGCCACGGCCGAGTCGGTCAACGAATTGCCGTCGGGAATAAAATCCCGCATTTTGACCTTTTGTCCCCTTATTTGGGAGTGAGAAAGTTGGCGAAACCCTACTCATGCCACTTACAACGTCTGGGACAAAGTGTGTAGGAAGGAACTGCAGGTGCTGGTTTAAAGTGATGATAAACACAAAATGCTGGAGTAACTCCACGGCACAGGCAGCATCTCCGTCTGACCAGTCTGAAGCATCGCCCATTCCTTCTCTCCAGAGATGCTGCCTGTCCCGCTGAGTTACTCCAGCATTTTGTGTCTATCTTCGGTGTAAACCAGCATCTACACACCTACTTGCACCCTACTGCTATTTTTAACAATTGTGGATTTTATGGGTCAGTTTTATTAGAATGTATTCGGTTAAAAAAAAACCCATCGGTGATGCTAGTCAGTGTATAAAACTTTAATATGCTCGTATTAAATATCCCTTCCAGTATTTTAATGGGGACATTAATCCAATTAAAATTATGCCGGCTGCAGTCAATTCCAGGTGTCTTTTGCTAGTCGCATCCTTTCACTGACAATCCACTGTTCCTGGTCGCCGACGGGCGGCAGGGTGGCACAGCGGTAGAGTTGCTGCCTCACAGCGCCAGAGATCTTGACTACGGGTGCTGTCTGTACGTTCTCCCTGTGACCTGCGTGTGCTTTCTTTCTCCGGGTGCTCCAGTTTCCTCCCACGCTCCCAAGACGTACAGGTTTGTAGATTTATTTACTTGGTATAATTGTAAATTGCCCCCAGTGTGTGTGTATATATACACCTGCGAATATATATTGTCATTAATATTGATAGAAATATTAATGTTTGCAGTTCTTGACTCATTCTGACAGCGTTTTACATCTATACAGCACGGAAACAGGCCCTTTGGCCCACTGAATCCTTGCCGACCAGCGATCCCCGAGTGCTTACACTATTACACACACACATACTGTATGTGACATTTCAGGCCAGAACCCTTCTTCGGATATTAATACTGGATTATTGGATATTGCTCGCCATTTCAATAGATCTGTTCAAAAGCATCTAAAACGACTGCCAGAGGAGGTAGTTGAGGAAGGGACTATCGCAACGTTCGACAAGAACATGGGTAGGGCAGCTTCAGAGAGATATGGGTCAAACGCAGGGAGGTTGGATTAGTGTACGTGGGGCATGTTGGTCGGTGTGGGCAAGTTGGGCCGAAGGGCCTGTTTCCAGGCTATACGACTCTGACTCTATGGAATAACATTCAGTTGCCTGTTGGAAGGGAACTGCAGATGCTGGTTTACACCGAAGATAGACACAAAAAGCTGGAGTAACTCAGCGGGACAGGCAGCATCTCTGGAGAGAAGGGATGGGTGACGTTTCAGGTCCGACTCAGCTCTCGCTGTGTGACTGAGTCGATGTGAAACTAATATTACTAATATTCCCCTCCGCAGATTATGAATCAGTAGCCCTTTCTTTACAATTCTTTTGTAAGAATATTTGTGCATGATTCTTAAAATTACCTGTCAAAATCTCCAGTGCTCTCCAAAGCATCTGAAATTTTGAAGCGCAGATACGAGATTTTTTTTTCTTTGTTAGATGTGAACAACCCTGCTAAATTAACAGCTGTGAAAGAAGCCCAAAGTCCCTGGTTTTTTTTTTTAATGGAAGTGAGAATTCACTTTTCATCCTCTGTCTGAGAATGGGGAGACGCAAATTATTTTCTCCGACATCAAATTATTTCAGAGTCGCAGCACAGAAACAGGCCATTCGGCCCACCATGTCCATACGGACTATCAAGAAACGCAGATAGTATTAACCCCCTTCACGTACTGTGGCTCACAATACCTTTGCAATTCAAATGTTCAGTTTAGTTTAGAGATACAGTGCGGAAACAGGCCATTCGGCCCACCGAGTCATAAGGTCATACTGGCATGTGATAGGGATAGAATTAGGCCATTCGGACCATCAAGTCTACTCCGCCATGGCTGATCCAACTCACTCCTAACCCCATTGTCCTGCCTTCTCCCCATAACCTCAGACACCCGCACTAATCAAGAACCTATCTATCTCTGCCTTAAAAATATCCACTGACAGCCTTCACAGACTACTGTGGCAATGAATTCCACAGATTCACCACCCTCTGACAAAAGAAATTTCTCCTCATCTCCTTCCTAAAAGAACGTCCTTTCATTCTGAGGCTGTGAACCCTGGTCCTAGACTCACCCACTAGTGGAAGCATCCTCTCCACATCCACTCTGTCCAAACCTTTCATTATTCTGCATGTTTCAATGAGGTCCCCCTCACATTCTTCTAAACTCCAGCGAGTCTGCACCGATTAGCGATCACCCCGCAGACTAACACTATCCTACACGCACTAGGGACAATTTACAATTATACCAAGCCAATTAACCTACAAACCTGCACGTCTTTGGAGTGTGGGAGGAAACCGGAGATACTGGAGAAAACCCACGCAGGTCACGGGGAGAACGTGCAAACTCCGTACAGACAGCGCCCGTAGTCAGGGTCGAACCCGGGTCGCTTGTGCTCTAAGACAGTAGCTCTACCGCTGCGGCTCCGCGCCGCCCGAACATGAAACATCAAATTATTTTTCCATCTTTTAGAGTTGCAGCAGAGAAACAGGCCATTCGGCCCACCATGTACATACAGACCATCAAATATCTAACAATGCTAATCCCCAATGCTTGTACTGTGGCTCTCAACATCCCGATTCAAATTATTCACCAAAAGCTTCTCAAATGTTGAGAGTTGATGCCTCCAACAGCTTCTCAGGTGAGTGTTCCAGATTGCAACCATCCTCTGCTTCCTAGAGTCATTCAGCATCGAAACAGGCCATTTTCTAAATGGTGGCCGACTAGGAAAAGGGGAGATGCAGCGAGACCTGGGTGTCATGGTACACCAGTCATTGAAAGTAGGCATGCAGGTGCAGCAGGCAGTGAAGAAAGTGAATGGTATGTTAGCTTTCATAGCAAAAGGATTTGAGTATAGGAGCAGGGAGGTTCTACTGCAGTTGTACAGGGTCTTGGTGAGACCACACCTGGAGTATTGCGTACAGTTTTGGTCTCCAAATCTGAGGAAGGACATTATTGCCATAGAGGGAGTGCAGAGAAGGTTGACCAGACTGATTCCTGGGATGTCAGGACTGTCTTATGAAGAAAGACTGGATAGACTTGGTTTATACTCTCTAGAATTTAGGAGATTGAGAGGGGATCTTATAGAAACTTACAAAATTCTTAAGGGGTTGGACAGGCTAGATGCAGGAAGATTGCTCCCGATGTTGGGGAAGTCCAGGACAAGGGGTCACAGCTTAAGGATAAGGGGGAAATCCTTTAAAACCGAGATGAGAAGAACTTTTTTCACACAGAGAGTGGTGAATCGCTGGAACTCCCTGCCACAGAGGGTAGTCGAGGCCAGTTCATTGGCTATATTTAAGAGGGAGTTAGATGTGGCCCTTGTGGCTAAGGGGATCAGAGGGTATGGAGAGAAGGCAGGTACGGGATACTGAGTTGGATGATCAGCCATGATCATATTGAATGGCGGTGCAGGCTCGAAGGGCCGAATGGCCTACTCCTGCACCTAATTTCTATGTTTCTATGTTTCTATTTGGCCCAACATCGACCCGAAACATCACCTGTCCATTTTCTCCAGAGATGCTGCCTGACCCGCCGAGTTACTCCAGCACTTTGGGTCTATCTTTGGTGTAAAAACCAGCCTCTGTAGGTCCTTTTTATTACAATATAGCACGGCAATCCGCCATAGACATGAACAGCCGGCATCCTAATTCAGTCCCAGAAACAGTCCCAGTTTCCATACTGTATAACTCTAGGACTCTACAACATAGGCTGCACCCAAGGTCAGAATGGACCTGGGTCCCTGGCGCTGTGAAGCATCAGCTCTACCCGCTGCGCCTCTGGTGCCGCCCCCAAGCACCAGAAGAGATGATCATTCTCCGTGTTTCCTCGACGGCAAAGCTCCAGAGATTAGCGAGGCCTCTCAGTGAATTATTAGTTTTATTCCCGTGATCAGTGCAGATAATTGGATGTGTCGTGAATCGATGGGTTACACTCAGACACAAGCCCGTTTCTGTGGCAAGTAATGAGTTAGGTCCCGAAGATTAGTTTCATGGCCCATAATTTATCTTAATGGAAGGGGAAAAAAAAAAATGCAGAGAAAATATTTGCTCGCAGCCAAATAGGATCCATGTGCTAGGATAATCTTGCAGCTGTGTGTCTGTGCAGTATTTGCCAGCCCATGAATGTGGGAACAATACAGAGCATTTAGTATAGTTTAGTTTAGAGATACAGCACGGGAACAGGCCCTTCGGCCCACCGAGTCCACGCTGACCACTCGACGAAGCCTGAGAAACACAAATCAAAATCCTTGCGGTGCATAAAATCATGAGAGGAATAGATCGGGTAGATGCACAGAGTCTCTTGCCCGGAGTAGGTGAGTCGAGGACAAGAGGACTTTAGGTTTAAGGTGAAGGGGAAAAGATTTAATAGGAATCTGAGGGGTAACCTTCTCACACAGAGGGTGGTGGGTGTATGGAACGAGCTGCCAGAGGAGGTAGTTGAGGCTGGGACTATCCCGACGTTTAAGAGACAGTTAGACAGGTGCAAGGATAGGGCAGGTTTGGAGGGATATGGACCAAACGCAGGCAGGTGGGACTAGTGTAGTTGGGACATGTTGCCCGGTGTGGGCAGGTTGGGCTGAAGGGTCTGTTTCCACACTGTATCACTCTTTGACTCTCTGAGACTGACTATTTTTGATTTGTTTTATTTTTTATATTTAGTTTAAGTTTTCGTTTTAGTTCGTGTTTTAGAGATAGAGGGAAACTGGCCCTTTGGCCCATCGAGTCATACTGTACACTGCACCTCGGTACACGTGACAATAAACTAAACTCAAACTAGTTCCATCCTACACACCCAGGGACGATTTACAGGGACTAATGACTACATTAGAGGACAATCCAGTTTCCATACTGTATAACTGCATACTGTATAACTCTAGGACTCTACAACATAGACTGCACCCAAGGTCCTGTGTTGATCACCCGTTCACACTATTTCCATGTTGCCCCTCATTCTCAACCCCTCCATGTGCATTAGGGAGAATTAGGGGAGTTTCAAAGAATGAGGGGGGGGGGGGGGGTTACCTCATTGAAACGTACAGAATAGCGAAAGGCTTGGATAGAGTGGATGTGGAGAGGATGTTTCCACTAGTGGGAGAGTCTAGGACCAGAGGTCACAGCCTCAGAATTAAAGGACGTCCCTTTAAGGAGATGAGGAGGAATTTTTTTGGTCAGAGGGTGGTGAATCTGTGGAAACTATTGTCATAGACGGCTGTGGAGGCCAAGTCAATGGCAGAGATAGAGAGATTGTTGATTAGTACGGGTGTCAGAGGTTATGGGGAAAATAATTAGGTTAGGAGGGAAAGATAGATCAGCCATGGCGGAGTAGACTCGATGGGCCAAATGGCCTCATTTGGCTCCTATCACTTATGACCTTACGGTTCTGGCTACATGCAGATAATTGCAAGCTTCAATGAGCTGAGGAGAGCAGAATGAATCGAGGTGCAATTTCATTTGAAGTGTTGTCCAAACAGAATCTTAAATCATTTCAGTGGCTTGGAACTCTCGCCTGCCTCCGACTCCAGCCACGGAGTTTCACAAATGGATTTTTATTTGTGAATGTGAATGTGTTTTGCTGACTGGGAGAGTAAAACAAGATAACAATATTTACATATAGATTTATTTTTGGCTACCTGTTTCCAAAAGCTTTGTGTTGAGAGGAAACGTTGGCAAATGTTTTGCCTCCACAAATTTAAAGATTTATTTCATTTGCAACATTAAAGTTAGCTGACGTCACAGGAATTGATAATAATATTTTTAATCCGTTGAAATTTTGTTTCCGGGCAGTTTTAAAACCCTACCCGTTCATTTGAGTCAATAGACAATAGACAATAGGCTCAGGAGTAGGCCATTCGGCCATTCAATGTGATCATGGCTGATCATCCCCAATCAGTACCCCGTTTCTGCCTTCTCCCCATATCCCCTGACTCCGCTTTTTTAAGAGCCCTATCTAGCTCTCTCTTGAAACCATCCAGAGAACCGGCCTCCACTGCCCTCTGAGGCAGAGAATTCCACAGACTCACCACTCTCTGTGAGAAAAAGCATTTCCTCGTCTTCATTCTAAATGGCTTACTCCTTATTCTTAAACTGTGGCCCCTGGTTCTGGGCTCCCCCAACATCGGGAACATGTTTCCTGCCTCTAGCGTGTCCAAGCCCTTAATAATCTTATATGTTTCAATGAGATATCCTCTCATCCTTCTAAACTCCAGAGTGTACAAGCCCAGCTGCTCCATTCTCTTAGCATATGACAGTCCCGCCATCCCGGGAATTAACCTGGTGAACCTACGCTGGGCTCCCTCAATAGCAAGAGTGTCCTTCCTCAATTCCTGCCTCTTCTTACTTCCTCAGGACACAGCTTGCCGAGAGTTTTATCCGCGCTGCCCCAAGACGCCCCTTTGTCTGGCTCCGCTCACATCTGTCAGGAAGTCGAGGTGTAAATAACGCGTCGGTGGGTTTGAGACACGAGAGACAGCAGATGCTGAAATCTGGAGCAAGTTACCAAAAAAACCCACAAACTGCTGGAGGAATTCGGCGGGTCAAACTACACCGGTGATGGAAATGGACAACGGCAAACCTCGTGTGCTCGTGGCTGCATCGTGGGCCGAGAATCTCCGAGTGTCGGTGTAGAGCAGTGAGATACAACAGCTGGTTGAGTGATGTCACAGCAACAACCTCTCACGCAATGGTTCAATGGTGCCTTTATTGTCACATGTGCAAACGCACAGTAAAACTATTTTCTTACACGCAGCCCAGCACGGTATTGCCACACCCAAGCACATCCCCGATTATGAAACTGTACGGTAATTGTCCACTGAGCCAGCATGCCAAAGGTGCCATGTTTTGGCGCCATTTTCAACCACCAGTCCGCGCTGCAGTTCTTATGAGCGGTCCCCGATCCAGGCGAGCCCCAGGCTGTCGCTGGGCCTCCAGCCAAGTCCTTCAATGGACACCACGTCCCTCTCCTCGCCCGCCCACCTTTGTTCCCCGGGGGGGGGGGGGGGGGAGTAGGGGTAGGGTGGGAGCCTCCCGCAGCCGACACTATAGGGCGCGATGGGACAGACCCGGTCCCCTATCCCCCTCGCCGTCACTGTCGGTGTCATCGTCCAATTCCAATGTTGAGGAAGACAACAGGCTGTGGAAAGTGCAAAATGTACCCTTTGGGTCCCTCTTATCCACCAACTATCTGCCTCACTGGAGACCCTCAGAATTTAATGGACTTTACTGATTGTGGATGATCAGCCATGATCACATTGAATGGCAGTGCTAGCTCGAAGGGCCGAATGGCCTACTCCTGCACCTATTGTCTAGTGTATCATTTTAAAGAACACTATCCCCTTTATCCTGTGTCTGTACACTGAGGATATTGTACACTGAGCTCAATTGTGATCACGTATTGTCTTTCCGTTGACTGGTTAGCACGCAAGAAAACCTTTCACTGTACCTCGGTACACGTGACAATAAACTAATTAAAAAATACTAAATTATTAAATCTTTCTCCTCTCACTTTAAACCTATACCCTCTACTCTTAATTCTCCTACCCTGGGTAAATGACTGCGTGCACTCACCCTATCTATGCCACTGTCATATACAGGAGCAAAATTGAACACAATACTCCAGAATGGAATACGGGTGGCACAGCGGTAGAGTTGCTGCCTTACGGTGCCCGAGATACGGGTTCGATCCCGACTACGGACGCTGTCTGTACGGAGTTTGCACGTTCACCCCGTGACCTGTGTGGGTTTTCTCCAAGATCTTCGGTTTCCTCCCACACTCCAAAGACCTGCAGGTTTGTAGGTTCATTGGCTTGGTGAATGTTACAATGGTCCCTTGTGTGTGTAGGATAGTGTTAATGTGCGGTGATTGCTGGTCGATGCGAACTCAGTGGGCCGAAGGGCCTGTTTCCACGCTGTATCTCTAAACTAAACTAAACTCTGGGATTAGCTAAAGATTCTAGTTACTTGTGTCTCTGTAATGCTCCAAGTGTGGCCTCAGAACTGTATTGTACGCCTAGATATGACCACATTATGTGTACTGAACACAGGGCCCTGGGTCTAGTCTAGTTTAGTTTAGAGATACAGCACGGAAACAGGCCCTTCGGCCCACCGAGTCCGCGCCGACCAGCGACCCCTGCACACTAGCCCTATCCTACACACTATGGACAATTTACAATTTTTACTGAAGCCAATTAACCTACAAATTTGTACGTCTTTGGAGTGTGGGAGGAAACCGGAGCACCCGGAGAAAACCCACACAGGTCACGGGGAGAACGTGCAAACTCCGTACAGACAGCAGCCGTAGTCAGGATCGATCTAGAGTCTCTGGCGCTGTGGGGCAGCAACTCTGCCATTGCGACACCGTGCTGCTGCCCATCCAGGGATGATAGGAAGGGACGGGTTAAAAAGCAATGAAACCGCAGGAGATGCAACACCTGTTCTACTCACTGAGATGCCTGCACTCGGTCTCCAGGTGATAGGTTGGGTGGGTGTAGAATTTAAATTCAGTGTAAAATATTCGACATTTGTGTTTCTAAAGTGGTCTAGCCTCAACAGTGACGTGAATGTCTCAGACTGTTGGAAGAACAGCTATGCTCCCTCACCTGCTCTCCTCCAAACGTGACCCACTTTGAAATGTGAACTGCAGATGCTGGTTTACACCGAAGAGAGACACAAAATGCTGGAGTAACTCAGTGGGACAGGCAGCGTCTCTGGAGTGAAGGAATGGTGACGTTTCGAGTCGAGACCCTTCTTCAGACTGAGAGTCTGCCTGTCTCGCTGAGTTATTCCAGCAAGTTGTGTCTGTCAGCACTAGCAGGGGGGCTCTGCACGATGGCAGCCTCGCCAACAGTCTGTCTGTCTTTTCGTCTTTTTTGTTATTTTGAGTGTGTTTTAAAAGTTTGTGTTCATGTTCTCTGCTTTGTTTTATGTGGGGGGTGGGGGAGGGGGGAGGGGGGAGGGGGAGGGGGGGAGGGGGGAGGGGGGGGGGAATTTATTTTCAATCTCTTACCTTGCCGGGAAATGTGATTATTTTCCGGATCGTATCTCCGGTCGTTCTGCGGCCTAACATCATGGAGCTGGCGGCCTTGCTCGGGACCGACTTTGAGCCCCACCGCGGGGACGTGGACTTACCATCGGATCCTGCGATCCCTTGCCTGGGACCGGAGCTAGTGTAGCTGTGTAAGCCCACTGTGTTCACGTGTGAACAGTGTTAGCCAGAGAGGTCATAGAAACATAGAAAATAGGTGCAGGAGTAGGCCATTCGGCCCTTCAAGCCTGCACCGCCATTCATTATGATCATGGCTGATCATCCAACTCAGTATCCTGTACCTGCCTTCTCTCCATACCCCCTGATCCCTTTAGCCACAAGGGCCACATCTAACTCCCTCTTAAATATAGCCAATGAACTGGCCTCAACTACCTTCTGTGGCAGAGAATTCCACAGATTCACCACTCTCTGTGTGAAAATTTTTTTTCTCATCTCGGTCCTAAAAGACTTCCCCCTTATCCTTAAACTGTGACCCCTTGTCCTGGACTTCCCCAACATCGGGAACAATCTTCCTGCATCTAGCCTGTCCAACCCCTTAAGAATTTTGTAAGTTTCTATAAGATCCCCCCCTCAATCTTCTAAATTCTAGCGTGTACAAGCCGAGTCTATCCAGTCTTTCTTCATACGAAAGTCCTGACATCCCAGGAATCAGTCAGGTCGGGAAAGCGGGGTGGTTTTTTGGGCTGTGAAACGTCAGGTTGTCTGTGCGATCACACACGTACTTTAGGTGGATCATCGCGAGTAGATTTGGAGTTGCAAATTGTCGAGATGTCTGTGGCGATTGAAGATCATTGGTAGCTGCTGTTTTCTAGATGGAGCAGAGAGACAACACTAATTTGTGGATGTCACCGGCTGTCTATGGAGCTGTCGTCATATGGTCCAATTAGTGGTGGTGAAGTTCACAGTAAAGGGCCTGTCCCACTTGCCGATTTTTCTCGGCGACTGCCGGTATCATTGACTGACGTATCAGGCCACCGAAACATTCACGGCGTGACGACGTATTGACGTTTTTCAAGTGTGGCAACGTTTTTTTTGTCGTCGTTGGATTTTGAAATGTTCACAATCTTTTGGTGACCCGGATATGACGCCGGCAGTCGCCGAAAAAAAATCACCGAGTGGGACAGGCCCTTAACTTCCAGTACAACAGGACCCACCTGCAGAGTCGGGCACCAATCAACTCCTCTATAACTGAGGAACTATTGCTACAGAAAAGGACATTTGATTAGTACGGGTGTCAGAGGTTATGGGGAGAAGGCAGGAGAATGGGGTTAGGAGAGAGAGAGAGATAGATCAGCCATGATTGAATGACGGAGTAGACTCAATGGGCCGAAGGGCCTAATTCTGCTCCCATCACTTATGGCACATTGCTGGAGTAACACAGCGGGTCAGGCAGCATCTATGGATCCAAGGCCAATGGGTAAGTTCTAAACCAGGACATGCTGGAGCGAAGTGTGGAATCATGTCTGCTCGCAGAGTTGTAGAGTCAAAGAGTCACACAGCACAGAAACAGGCCCTTCACCATCATGTCCATGCCGACCAGCATGCCCATAGAGTCACACAGCACAGAAACTGGCCATTCGGCCCATCTTGTCAATGCCGACCAACATGCCCATAGAGTCACACAGCACAGAAACTGGCCATTCGGCCCATCTTGTCAATGCCAACCAACATGCCCCATAGAGTCACACAGCACAGAAACAGGCCCTTCGCCATCATGTCCATGCCGACCAACATGACCCATCTGCACCAGTCCCACAGCCCGCGTTTGGACCATATGCCCTCCAAACCAGTCCTATCCATGTACATGTCTCAATGTTTATTAAACATTGTGATAGTGCAAGCCTCAGCTACCTCCTCCGGCAGCTCGTTCCATACATCCATTTTGTGTATAGAAAGGTGGTGCAGCGGTAGAGTTGCTGCTTTACAGCGCCAGAGACCGGGGGTTCGATCCCGACGACGGGTGCTGTCTTTACGGAGTTTTGCACCTTCTCCCCTGTGACCTGCGTGGGTTTCCTCCCACACTTGCCAAAAACGTGCAGGTTTGTAGGTTAATTGGCTTGGTATAAATGTAAATTGATCCAAGTGTGTGTCGGATAGTGTTAATGCTCATAAAGAGGGAGTTAGATGTGGTCCTTGTGGCTAAAGGGATCAGGGGGTATGGAGAGAAGGCAGGTACAGGATACTGAGTTGGATGATCAGCCATGATCATATTGAATGGCGGTGCAGGCTCGAAGGGCCGAATGGCCTACTCCTGCACCTATTTTTCTATGTTTCTAATGTGCAGCAGGAAAAAAACATTTTACTTATTTATTTTTATTTTTTTATTTATTTATTTTTTTAAATCTCTGGTCAGCGCGGGCTCGGTGGGCTGAAGGGCCTGTTTCCACGCTGTATCTCAAAACGAAACAAAAGTGAACGCAACTAAATATTTGGAGCACGTATGTATAAATGACAATCAATGCTGGGTCAATTGCTAATTTTAAAACTGAGATTGAATTTTCCATCAGTAATTTTGGAGATTATTGTATGTAGATCCCACATTTAAACAGATGGAGGAACGTCAGCTGCAGGATAGATTAACATGTGGCCTGTTGTTGTGGCCGTGAACTATTTCATTATATGATGGATATCAGAATTGTTCTTTATCACTGCAACCAAGTAGCTATTATTCTTTCTTTTTTCCTGAGTTGGTATTTTCATACTGAATTAAGTATGAGCTGGTGAATCATTTGCATGCAAATTGGAGCTGTACGCCTTAGTAAATTATTATTACTATTAGTTACAGCCCTATTTACATTCAGTCAATCATCAAGGTTTTCATATTTATGCCTTAGAATGAGTTATAAATTATTAAATGAGCATTATATTCCACACAAAAAACCCAAACGCAGAAAGGTCATTCATGCCACCCAGGATAAGTCTATCGTTTAGTTTGACCTTCAGAAACATAGACAATCTCTTGTATTCCTCTCCACCGCCATCTGCTCTGTCCTCTTATTAAGCTGGCTTTTGCCTCAAAAGCTCCCGAACTGACCTGCATTTCCCTCCTACCCGCTGGAGGTTAGCCAGCTCGAGTCCAACAGGACTTGATTATTTTGTGTAAGAAAGAACTGCAGATGCTGGTAAAAATCGAAGATAGACACAAAATGCTGGAGGAACTCAGTGGGTGGGGCAGCAACTCTGGAGAGAAGGAATGGGAGATAGAAACATGGAAAAAAGGTGCTGGAGTAGGCCATTCAGCCCTTCGGGCCTGCACCGCCATTCAATATGACCATGGCTGATCATCCAAATCAATATCTCATACCTGCCTTCTCTCCATACCCCCTGATCCCTTTAGCCACAAGGGCCACATCCAACTCCCTCTTAAATATAGCCAATGAACTGGCCTCAACTACCTTCTGTGGCAGAGAATTCCAGAGATTCACCACTCATTTTCTCATCTCGGTCCTAAAAGACTTCCCTCTTATCCTTAAACTGTGACCCCTTGTTCTGGACTTCCCCAACATCGGGAATAATCTTCCTGCATCTAGCCTGTCCAACCCCTTAAGAATTTTGTAAGTTTCTATAAGATTCCCCCCTCAATCTTCTAAATTCTAGCGTGTTTCAGGTCAAGACCCTTCTTCAGGCTGAGAGTCAGAGGAGAGGGAGACACAGAGATATGGAAGAGCAAGGTGTGAAAACAAATCATCAAAAGAGATGTAGGTCAAGGAACTCGCCTCTTGCCTCACAAGAGCATCTAGAAACATCCCAACCACATTCCCCTGTGGCTGGGCTCCTGGGTTTACAAGGACAAGCATCAGAATAATCATTAATCAAATCCAGCTGTGGCTCGTTTGCCTGTGGCCTGGATCAGAACAGACCTTGAAGGGGATGTGTTGTCACAAGGGGAACTCATTAAGACTAACGAGGCAACCAGTGCTTACTGAAAGGAGCAGTTCAAAGACCCCCTCAGCTAAAACGATGGCTGTTCTATGTATATTCTGCAACAATGAATTTGCCACTATTTTGGAACCTGTACTATCATTTTCTAACAAAAGGTTGGAAAGTTGTTGAAAAATAACAAAGTCTCTGGAACGGATAAAATCCACAAAATATGCTGCAGAGGGACTTATTTGCAAATTAATGACCATGTTTCCTCACCTTGGAAGAAGAGAGTATCCCAATCAATCTTAGAGAGTCACATCATACGGTGGAAACAGGCCCTTCGGCCCAACTTGCCCATGGTGACCAACATGCCCCGTCTACACTAGTCCCCCCCCCTGCCTGTTTCTGATCTTCACTACCCACTCAAAAGACAATGGTCCTATACCAACCTGCCCCTTTACACAATGCCATCTCCCAACCACAACGCTCTCATCAAAGTAGATCACTCGCCATGACTCAAGAACCAAGAAGGGTCTCGACCCGAAACGTCACCTATTCCTTCGCTCCATAGATGCTGCCTCACCCGCTGAGTTTCTCCAGCATTTTTGTCTACCTTCTCACTGAGGTTAGTTCTGTTTAGCTTAGTTTATTATTAATGTTTAATGTGTCATCATTCTTAATTGTTTACTGTATGTCGTGTTGTTACTTGCGGGCGGAGCACCAAGGCAAATTCCTTGTATGTGTACATACTTGGCCAATAAACTTATTCATTCATTCGTTTAGTTTGGAGATACAGCACGGCACTTGGCCCTTAGGCTCACTGAACTCAAGCCGACCATTCCCACTGGATCTATGTTATCCCATTTTTGCATTCACTCCCTGCACACCAGAGGCTAATTAACCAGTAAACCCACACATCTTGGGATGCGGGAGGAAACCGGAGTACCCGGATAAAAATCTGTAGCCTCCCTTTGATCTGGTATTTTGTTGGTTCACATGCTTGATCAATGGTGTTTTATCATTAATGTTTTATTATTATTATTAATGTTTAGTGTTTTCTGAGACATTCGTAACTGTCACTGCATGTCATGTTGTTACGTGTCTCCCTCGGATGGTCACGTCGCATAGACACATCTGCACTTTAGTCTGTTTTGACTATTTTACTGTTGTAATGTTCTTTGTACAAACCATGTTCTCGAGGTATCTAAACCTAAATTTTAGTAGTTACTTAAGTTATGATGTCGGATGGAAGCTGCATACCCAAATCTCGTTGCACTTATGTGCAATGACAATAAAATATATTATTATTATTATTATTATTATGGGTAAAATAAGCAAATTCCAACAGACGGCACCCGAGGTCAGGATGTACAAGTGGCTCCACTGTGCGGCCCTTAATGACATATGAATGACAACAATTCTCCAATGATCCCTGTGCCTCAGCGCAGCCCTTGCCCACCTTAGCAAAGGGCTACTAAGGAAAGGTCACAAGTCTTGCCTCGAATCCATGATCTGCAGCGCATCAAAGTTCCCTGTTTTTGGAGACCTGGACAACCTGCAACAGGCATGTCTGAGCTCACAGAATGGCTACAATGCTATCTTCAAATATTGTCATAATCCTCTGACAGGATATGTGAACCAGCCTGAGAGTCCTCTCTTAAGCTGGCATCTCCAGCACTAAACATAGAAACATAGAAAACAGGTGCAGGAGTAGGCCATTCGGCCCTTCGAGCCTGCACCGCCATTCAATATGATCATGGCTGATCATCCAACTCAGTATCCTGTACCTGCCTTCTCTCCATACCCCCTGATCCCTTTAACCACAAGGGCCACATCTAACTCCCTCTTAAATATAGCCAATGAACTGTGGCCTCAACTACCTTCTGTGGTAGATAGTTCCACAGATTCACCACTCTCTGTGTAAAAAATGATTTTCTCTGACTAAGGCTCTGACCTCATGCCACCTGTTGTAGGGCCCGTCTCCGCGCTGTATCTCAGAAGTAAACTAAAACTTGACCTTTTATTGCCAGTTTAGAATTGCACTCTGGGCAGACGGAGAGACAGGATGTTTTCCCTCGTTAGTTCAGTTTCACGCGAGCGCGCACACTGACTGACTCCAGCACTCACACTTGCATAATTCCTTCTCTCCCAGGGACCGATTCGCTCCTGCTGTTTTTGTCAGTATTTTACAGTAAATACAATAGAAATCCTCCAAGGACTTTCATATTCAGCTGTTAATTGGGTAATGAAGCTTTAATGAAGTACACTTTAACGATTCTGCCCTCTATTGCAAGCCTGCAGCTGTCAACAGCAAAACACTCGGCCTGATGTGTTTAATGAAAGCCCAGCTGATCGTGATGAGTTGTTTTGTTGCTTTAGTCTGAGCGATGGAATGTGGGCTGATCTTTGTCCCATCGCAGATTTCTGCTTGTTTAGTTTAGTTTAGTTTAGTGTAGTTCAGTTTAGTGGAAACAGGCCCTTCAGCCCACTGAGTCCATGCCGACCAACAATCACCCCTACAGGTCGAAGGTAGACAAAAATGCTGGAGAATCTCAGCGGGTGAGGCAGCATCTATGGGGCAAAGGAATAGGCGACGTTTCGGGTCGAGACCCTTCTTCAGACTGATGTGGAGGTGGGGGGGGGGGGGGGGGGGCAAGGGGGGGGTGCAGGAAGAAGAAAGGAAGAGGCGGAGACAGTGGGCTGTGGGAGAGCTGGGTAGGGGCGGGGAAAGAGGGAGAAAGCAAGGACTACCTGAAATTGGAGAAGTCAATGTTGATACCGCTGGAGTGTAAACTACCCAAGCGAAATATGAGGTGCTGCTCCTCCAATTTGCGGTGGGACTCACTCTGGCCATGGAGGAGGCCCAGGACAGAAAGGCCGGATTGGGAATGGGAGGGGGAGTTGAAGTGCTGAGCCACAGGGAGATCAGGTTGGTTATTGCGAACCGAGCGGAGGTGTTGGGCGAAGTGATCGCCAAGCCTACGCTTGGTCTCACCGATGTAGAGCAGCTGACACCTAGAGCAGCGGATGCAATAGATGAGGTCGGAGGAGGTGCAGGTGAACCTCTGCCGCACCTGGAAAGATCCAGCTTGGGTACTTGGATGGAGTCGAGGGGGGAGGTAAAGCGACAAGTGTAGCGTTACACAAGTCTACCCGTACAGTAGTTCTATCCAACAAAGTTGGGACAATTTATAGTCAGAGAGTCGTACAGCATGAAAACAGGCCCACCTTGCCATTGGCACCTTCTGCCTAGTGGGAACCTGGGTAGGGTGGCCAACTTTCTCACTCCCAAATAAGGGACAGACAGTCAAAATACGGGACAAATTCCCGACGGCAATTCGTTGACCGACTTGGCCGTGGCTGGGTGAATGATGAGTTGGCCCCGGGTGCTGGACTGCACACAAAGCCCAGCCGGCGCGGGCCAGCTGAGGGGTTTTGGTCACCCCATCCAAAGTCCGGCACCCCATCCAACTCATGAACCCATGATCGGCCGTGAGAAGGAGGGGTGGTGGTGGTGATGTCGGCGTTAAGCGAAGGTCCGAAGGTCGGACAGCTGGCCGGGCTGCCGACTGACGGGGCCACGGGCGAGGCGCTGCTGCTGCTGCTGCTGCTGCACTCCATGGGCTGCACTACGTCGGGACGGGTGAGGCGGGGCCGGGCGCGGCGCTCCGACCCGACAGTCCCCTCGACCCGAGTAGTAGCAGTCAAATACGGGACAAACCAATTTATCCCAAAAAACGTGATGTCCCAGCTAATACGGGACAGTTGGCAACCCTAGACCTAGTTCATGTGAAGAGGAGCCAGCTATCTCCACAGCAAACCCACTAACAAAACGCCTCCCCATCTGTAAATTTCCTCCATATTGTTATAACCATTTATAACTCTGCATCATTTTAACCTAATGGTTTTGCCTGTGGTGGAGGTTGAGAATGATTAGTCTGGTGAACTGACTGTGAATCTTCAACGGATGGAAGATGCTTCAGTACATTGTGAGAATATAAATCGTGATCTATTTAAAAATAAAATCTAATACAATGGCCTTTACCGCATATTTACAGCATAACTCTCCATCATTTTAGCCTAAAGCAAAAAATAAGGCAGCTCAGTGTTAGAGTTGCTGCCTCACAGCGCCAGACCCAGGTTCAAACCTGACTATGGGTGCTGTCTGTACGGAGTTTGTACGTTCTCCTCGTGACCGCATGGGTTTTCTCCGGGTGCTCAGGTTTCCTCCCATGTCCCAAAGACGTGCAGGTTTGTTAGTTAATTGGCTTCTGTAAAGCCACGGAGTCTCTTGCCCAGAGTAGGGGAATCGAGAACTAGAGGACATAGGTTTATGGTGAGGGTGGGATGATAGATTCATTAGGAACCTGAGGGGTAACTTCTCACAAAGGGTGGTGGGTGTATGGAACGAGCTGCCGGAGGAGGTAGTTGAGACAGGAACTATCGCAACATTTAAGAATCATTTAGACAGGTACATGGATAGGACAGGTTTGGAGGGATATGGGCCAAACGCAGGCAGGTGGGACTAATGTTGATGGAACATGTTGGCTGTTGTGGGCAAGCTGGGCTGTTTCCATGCTGTAAGATTCTATGATTCTAGGACTACAAAATGTCCCTAGTGTGCAGGATAGTGTTAGTGTCCGGGGATCGCTGGTCGGCACGGACTCGGTGGGCCAAAGGACCTGTTTCCCCAAGCTGTAACTCTAAAGTCACCTATCTAGCCGGCCCCCGTAGCAGAAGCGTCCACGTGGCGGGGCTGGGAACTGGACGTATCCTGAGCTAATTCTGCTACCACCATCATCTACTGACACAAGTGACGGCTCCCACTGATTGTCGCCGGAAGCTCGCGTCCTTGTCTGGACGGACGATGACAGCGAGGCCAACATTTGAAACATGGAAGATGGACACGAAAAAAGAAGACCTATCCAACCTGGCCCACCGAGTTACTCCAGTGTCTATCTTCAGTGTAAACTGGCATCTGCAGTTCCTTCCTAAATCTATGTCCAGTCCTGTATCACCGCGTTAGTTCTTCTTCCTCGTGTCCGGCCATCTTCTATATCACGTCTTTCCAGTGGTTGGCGCAGGCGAGCGCAGCGGCATTTGGTTCGGCCAGGCCATCTTCGGTACGTTGTGGAGCTAGGCTACATCTCATGATGTGTTCCATGGTTTGGGATTTGCCACACACACACACACACACACCCACACTCACTCACTCACTCACTCACTCACTCACTCACTCACTCACTCACTCACTCACTCACTCTCCATCTCCATCCATTGGGTTGTCTGGTTGCCAAGGCTGTTCCACTGGTTCTGCCATTCAGTAATCCTGGCATCAGTTGGGATTGGTAACCGCGTTAGTGAAATAACATTCTGTTGGGGACTTCATTCAATTGATAACTGGCTCACAATATCTGCTCATGAAACTGAAGGGGATGAGACTGAGTGTTTGTAGCGTCACTTCTGCACTTGGTCTGTTCCACGCCGCCTTATTTGCAGCTCTGGACATTTGCCAAACTGGAGACCAGCGACCAGTCCACAGAGAGCAATGAAAAATAAAATCAATGCACCATTGTGGTCCTATTTTAATTAAACCTTTAATTTGCTTAATGGAAGCTGAGGTCATAGTTCAATGCTTTGTTATTATTCGACGGCCCGTTTTTATCACGCCCGCACTGCGCAGTGGGAATTATTGTCTGCACAGCGCACACCTGCACGGGTGGCAGGTTCACAAGTTAGAGGAGTAGAATCAGGCCATTCGGCCCATCGACTCCACTCCGCCATTCAATCATGGCTGATCTCTGCCTCCTAATCCCATTTTCCTGCCATCTCCCCATAACCCGTTCTAATCAAGAACTTGCCTATCTCAGCCATTTAAAAATATCCACTGACTTGGCCTCCACAGCCCTCTGTGGCAATGAGTTCCACAGATTCACCACCCTCTGACTAAAGAAGTTCCTCCTCATCTTCTTTCTAAAAGAGCGGCCTTTACGTCTGAGGCTGTGACCTCTGGTCCTAGACTCTCCCACCAGTGGAAACATCCTCTCCACATCCACTCTATCCAGGCCTTTCATTATTCAGTAAGTTTGAATGAGGTCACTCTCAACCTTCTAAACTCCAGCGAGTACAGGACCAGTGCTGTCAAACGCTCATCATATGCTAACCCACTCATTTCTGGACCCTCTCCAGAGCCATAGAAATAGAAAATAGGTGCAGGAGTAGGTCATTCGGCCCTTTGAGCCAGCACCGCCATTCAATATGATCATGGCAGATCATCCAAAATTAGTACCCCGTTCCTGCTTTCTCCCCATATCCCTTGATTCCGTTAGACCTAAGATCTAAATAAAGCTCTCTCTTAAACATTCAGTGAATTGGCCTCCACTGCCTTCTGTGCCAGAGAATTCCATGTTGCCAACACATCCTCAGAAATGGAGATATAGATCAGCCATGATTGAATGGCGGAGTAGACTTGATGGGTCGAATGGCCTAATTCTGCTCCTATCAGAATTATAAACCTCTGAGTTGATTCCAACTTACAAGATAAATCCAGAATCTGAATTTTCATTCTTAGATATCCTTTGAATAATTCGGATTTTGGATGTTTTCAGAAGCCATTATTAGCGATGTCAGTTATGGAAAATTTAGATATTAGCGTCTTAGCACTAAGCCGAGAAGCAATTGTCTGAGTTTCAATAATGCCACTAATTTAGATAATAGGGCTCGGATCATTGGAAATCTATTTAACTAATTAATTTAAAGGTAGGAATTCGATGATGGTATAGTGTGGAGTTATTAGGAAATACTGAAATTAATGTAAACAGATTACCGCATGAGGTTTAAATTAATATCTATATAATTAAAATTAACTAATTTTAGCTTTCGCAAAGGATGGGGACATAACCGTCAAATCCAGCATTCATTGAACAACCTAAATCATCCCTGATGTGCAGGAAGGAACTGCAGATGCTGGTTTACACCGAAGATAGACACAGAATGCTGGAGTAACTCAGCGGGACAGGCAGCATCTGTGGAGAGAAGGAATGGGTGACGTTTCGGCACCACCCAAAACATCACCCATCCCTTCTCTCCAGAGATGCTGCCTGTCCCGCTGAGTTACTCCAGCATTTTGTGTCCATCTTAATCATCCCTATACTGAAAGGAATGCAGTTAAGAGTCATTCACGTTAGTGAGTCGATAGACACATACAGACCAGACCAGGCAGAGTAAATTAGTTAAAATTAATTAATCCAGGTATAATAGTATTTAAGAAGGAACTGCAGATGCTGGAAAATCGAAGGTACACAAAAAAGCTGGAGAAACTCAGCGGGTGCAGCAGCATCTATGGAGCGAAGGAAATAGGCAACGTTTCGGGCTGAAACCCTTTGGGTTTCGGGCTGAAACCCTTTGGGTTTCGGCCCGAAACGTTACCTATTTCCTTCCTGAAGGGTTTCGGCCCGAAACGTTGCCTATTTCCTTCGCTCCATAGATGCTGCTGCACCCGCTGAGTTTCTCTAGCTTTTTTGTCTACCAGGTATAATAGTAGACTTGCGATGAAATGCTGTGTATATTCATTTCAATATTTCTTCATCTTTCCATCTCATATTTCTATCTCATAACTTCATAGTTCATCTCTGAAGAACATGGATAGTGACGTTTCAGGTTGGGACCTTCTTCAGACTGATCATTTTATCCCTGATTGACTTAATAAATTGATCTGATATATCAGGGTTTGAATTCACATGTTAATGCCTTTGTCTCAGATAGACACAAAATGCTGGAGTAACTCAGCGGGACAGGCAGCATCTCTGGAGAGAAGGAATGGTTGACGTTTTGGGTCGAGACCCTTCTTCATGAGTCTTCCTGAGACCCGAAACGTCACCCATCCCTTCTCTCCAGAGATGCTGCCTGTCCCGCTGAGTTACTCCAGCATTTTCTGTCTTTCTTCAGTTTAAACCAGCATCTGCTGTTCCCTCCCACACCATCAATCCATTCTGCTTTAAGTTTCACTCCACAACTGATCCAAAGCTTTTCAGCATGGAATATTGGGTACAAAAGTAAATCTAGAATGAAAAGCTACTCTTTGAAATAATGACCAAAAGCTATTGGATTGTCATAAAATCCCATCTGAAACACTAAGATCCTTCAGGTATAAATTTTACTAATGAATTTTAAAGGTCGAATTTCAATGACAGCATAGTAAGGAATAATAACGAAATACTGAAATTAACGCTTGCAGCATATTGTTTTAGTTTTATTAGTTTTAGAGATACAGCGCGGCAACAGGCCCTTCGGCCCACCGAGTCCGTGCCGACCAGCGGTCCCCGCACATTAACACTATCCTACACACTCTAGGGACAATTTTTCCCCATTTATACCAATTAACCTACAAGCCTGTACGTCTTTGGAGTGTGGGAGGAAACCGAAGATCCCGGAGAAAACCCACGGGGAGAACGTACAAACTCCGTACAGACAGCGCCCGTAGTCGAGATCGAACCCGGGTCCCTGGCGCTGTGAGGCAGTAACTCTACCGCTGCACCACAGTGTTGTCATCGTAGGTCCAAGTTATACCTGGATGAATTAATATTAACGTTTTTTTTAATTTACTTTACCCGTTCTGGTGTATATGTGACTCTAGACCCACTCACGTGATCGACTCTTAGCCCACAATCCTTCAGGATGAGGTTGAGATTAAAGATAAATCAATCCTGGGCCTGCGAGCTACAAGTTTTAATTTTGGGTGGCGCAGACTCTGCCTCACAGCGCTAGGGACCCGGGTTCGATCCTAACGACGGGTGCTGTCTGTACGGAGTTTGCACTTTCTCCCTGTGACCGCGTGGGTTGGCTCCGGTTTCCTCCCACATCCCAAAGATGTCCGGGTTTGTAGGTTAATTGGCATCTGTAGACTGCCCCTTGTGTGTGGGATAGAACTAGTGTTGGGGTGATCGCTGGTCAGGGCGGACTCAGTGGGCTGAAGGGCCTGTTTCCATGCTGTACCTCTAAACTAAACTGAACTAAATCAGACAATGTATCTATTTAATTGTGATTCAAAGATTATCTAACCACCTTCTCTTATTCATTCTCTCATTTCGGCCTCAACTTTGAGCGGCACGGTGGCGCAGCGGTAGATTTGCTGCCTCGCGGCGCCAGAGACCCGGGTTCGATCCTGGCTACGGGTGCTGTCTGTACGGAGTTTGCACGTTCTCCCCGTGACCTGCGTGGGTTTTCCCCCGGTGCTCCGGGTTTCCTCCCACTTCCCCAAATTTGGGCAGGTTTGTCGGTTAATTAGCATTTGTAATTTGCCCCTTGTGTGTAAGATGGAACTAGTGTGGGGGTGATCAGTGCGGACACGGTGGAACAAACATGGTGTTTCCTCACTGTATCCCGAAACTAAACTAATGTATCCATCGATGTGTAGGAAGGAACTGCAGATGCTGGTTTACAACAAAGATAGAAACAAAATGCTGGAGTAACTCAGCGGGTCAGGCAGCATCTCTGGAGAGAAAGGAATGGGTGACGATGCAGGTCGAGACCCTTCTTCAGACTGAGAGTCGGGGGAGAGGGAGACATGGAAGGGTAAGGTGTGAAAATTAGAGATCAAGGGGGACAAAGTCAAGGTAAATGTGAAACAGATCGCTAGCTCGGGGAAGGTGACAACGGGGCATATAAAGATAAAATGGAATCAGGAGGACGGGCAGGCTGGTCGGAGAACTGGGATGGATTTATTCTCCTTTGTGGTGGGAGTGTGGGTGATATGGTATCTACTCGACAATTATGCAAGGCAGCGCTGTCTGCTATCTGCGAGAATATGTCATTAAATAATGCCCCAGGGTAGGTATTCTTGAATCAAGGAAGCTCATGCCATGTCAATCTCCCGTTCCAGCAACCCTCAGGCAGAACTTCCACCTATGTACGATATATCTTCTCTGTGCATTAATTTTATGGAAATGGTCAAAATAATTTGCATTTATATAGTGTGTTAGGTTCACGCAGGTTGGCCATCAATTTTTTACAGCCAATAGATTAGGCAGCACGGTGGCGCAGCGGTAGAGTTGCTGCCTCACAGCGCCAGAGACCCGGGTTCGATCCCGACTACGGGTGCTGTCTGTACGGAGTTTGTACGTTCTCCCCGTGACTGCTAGGGTTTCAGTTTCCTCCCACACTCCCAAGGCATACAGGTTTGTAGGTGAATTGGCTTTGATAAGATTGTAAATTGTCCCTAGTGTAAATGTTGGCCGACCAGCCCCAATCGTCCCAGCCATCTCCTCCATACTTTAGACAGATACAGGGTGCCGGAGTAATTCAGCGGGTCAGGCAGCATCTCTGTGGAACATGGCTGGATGACGTTTCGGGTCGAGACCCTTCTTCAGAAGTTCTTCTTCAGAACATGGCTTACTCCAGAGATGCTGCCTGAGCCGCTGAGTTACTCCAGCACTTTGTGTGTGCATTTGGTATAAACCGGCATCTGCAATTCCTTGGTTCTGCAATTTGTCTCCTCCACGCTCTCCTCTCCCCTCTCAGTCCTTCTACTTGCGTGTGGCGTGCACAGACTAAAGTTGTACGACAACTTGTTCTATTTGTTCTTATTTGATTGTGCACGCCGGGTTGATTGCATTTGTCGAAACAGGGCGGACCACGTGAAGGTTGCAATCTCCTCTCCCCTCTCAGTCCTGATGCAGGGTCTCGACCCAAAACCTTCTCCCTCCACAGACGCCGTCAGACCTGCTGAGTTTTAGTTGTAGCTTTTAGAGATACAGCGTGGAAACAGGCCCTTCGGCCCACCGAGTCCACGCCGACCAGCGATCCCTACACACTGACACTATTCTCTACACACACACACACACACACACACACACACACTCACACACACACACACACACACACACACACACACACACACACACACACACACATGGGACAAATGACACTTATTCCAAGCCAATTAACCTACAAACCTGCACGTCTTTGGAGTGTGGGAGGAAACCGAGGCTCTCGGAGAAAACCCACGCAGGTCACGGGGAGAACGTGCAAACTCCGTACAGACAGCACCTGTAGTCGGGATCGAACCCGGGTCTCTGTGGGGCAGCAACTCTACCGCTGCGCCACCGCGCCACTCTTCGAGCGTTCTGTTCGTTCTTTCAGGTTCCGGCATCTGCAGTCCCTGTTGTCTTCAGGGAGATTTTTATCTGCTTGTGGTTCTATTTCTCTCTTCGCTAAACAAATGTACAAATGGCTCGTGGAAAAAAAAAATCCCATTTAAAATGTGTTGTGCATTATAGTGGGCAGGTCGTACAGTGCCGCACGTTCCTGGTACACAGAGTATGTTCACCAATTAATATTGAGCATGTTAAATATATGCAGAAGGAAAAAATACTTTTGTACGTTCAACAAATCCATGGTCTCTGAATGTACTGTATAAACCCATTTAATAATTGCATTACCGGTCACAGATAATTCAGCTGGATTTTATAGTAGCACTATGGAAGAACCAAAAATATTTTATTGACAATATTTTACGCTGCAGATTGCAGCTTTTTAGATTTTCAATTATGGTTTATTTAAGAGGTGCACATGTGAATCAATTGTGTTTTGAGTGTCGCACTAATTATATGACTTAATAAGGAACTGTTGGCAATAAACGTCAGAGAATCGTTTTAGAACAAAATCTTTTTTTTTTATCAGTGGCAGATATTTAAAATAAATTTATTGCAGCTGAGTGTTTGAGCATTTGGGAGGGGTTGGTGGATAATTACTTCCATTTAATTATGTGGACGCAGGAGGTATGGTACATTCTCTGCCTCAGAGGGCGATGGAGGCAGGTTCTCTGGATGCTTTCAAGAGAGAGCTTGATAGGGCTCTTAAAAATATGGGGAGAAGGCAGGAACGGGGTACTGATTGGGGATGATCAGCCATGATCATATTGAATGGCGGTGCTGGCTCGAAGGGCCGAATGGCCTACTCCTGCGCCTATTGTCTATTATCTATTGTCTATTGTCTATGATTCCTGGAGGGATTTAGAGCGAGTTAAGGGCCTGTCCCACCAGCATGCGCCTGCATGCGGAAAGCCCGACCTAACGTGGCCGCTTGTGCCGTACGGCCTCGCGGGGCCGGTCCCACTTCGATCGCCAGAGCCGTATGGAGTTGTGCGGAGCTGGTCCCGACATCACGCGGGGCTCCGAAAAACTGACACTGTTCAAAAATTCCGCGCGGCAACGGCCTGCCGGCTCGCAGCCGTCTCGACGCCGTACACCCGTCGGACTTCGCTTGAACTTCACGTCACGCACGCGACCTCCGTGCGTATGGCGTCGAGGCGGCTGCGAGCTTGCCGCATGGAGTCGCATGCTTGTGGGACAGGCCCTATATGGCTGCGTTCCACTGAGAAGCCTTTGTTATTGTGCAATGCAGTTCATATTCTACACGTATATGTGTGGGGTGTTTGTCGGCACTGGGCCTGTACTCGCTGGAGTTTAGAAGGATGAGGGGACACCTCGTTGAAGTTACCGAACAGTGAAAGACCTGGATAGAATGGATGTGGAGAGGATATTTCCACTAGTGGGAGAGTCTAGGACCAGAGGTCACGGCCTCAGAATTAAAGGATGTTCCTTATAGAAGGTGATGAGGAGGACTTTCTTCAGTCAGAAGGCGGTGAACCTTTGGAATTCATTGCCACAGACGGCTGTGGAGGCCAAGTCAATTATAGATAGATAGATTCTTGATTGGTACGGGTGTCGAGGGTTATGGGGAGAAGGCAGGAGAATGGAGTTAGAAGGGAGAGATAGATAGCCATGATTGAACGGTGGTGTAGACTTGATGGGCCGAATGGCCTAATTCTGCTCCAATCACTTATGACCTTATGTATATATAAATAAGTGAAATTAAAAAATGGGAAAAAAACAAACCTTCATTTCCATAGAAGACACAAATTGCTGGAGTAACTCAACGGGACGGGAGGGAAGGAATGTGTGATGTTTCGTGTTGAGACCCTTCTTCAGAATCATTTCTATAGTATCTTTCAATGCTCCCTACAGCCAATTAAGTGCTATTGACTTTTGAAAAGCTTTTAAGGGTGGCACAGTGGTGCAGCGGGTAGAGCTGAGTCCTGGGTTCAATTCTGACCTCGGGTGCTGTCTGCGTGGAGTTTGCACGTTCTCCCTGTAGCCACTTGGGTTTTCTCCGGGTGCTCCGGTTTCCTCCCACACTCCAGAGACCTACAGGCTTGCAGGTTAATTCTGCTTAAAGATAGCGTAGTCAGGGGATATGGGGAGAAGGCAGGAACGGGGTACTGATTGGGGATGATCAGCCATGATCACATTGAATAGCGGTGCTGGCTCGAAGGGCCGAATGGCCTACTCCTGCACCTATTGTCTGGTGTCTATAAATTAGCTTGGTATAATTGCAAATTGTCCCTAGTGTGCGTAGGATAGTGTTAATGTGCAGGGATCGCTAGTCGGCTCGGACTCGGTGGACTGAAGAGCCTATTTCTGCGCTGTATCTCTAAACTAAACTAAAGATTCACCACCCTCGTACTAAATCCCACACTTCAACACCCAAATTAATTTGTGCACTTTGCCGTTTTGCTCGGGATTCCAGCATCTGCAGTTGCTTCTTTCTCCAAATTTATTCATCCAATCTATAAATATACTGAGGGACAACGATAGCAGCCCCACAACCCAACACTGGTCACAGCAGCGATTATTCTCATCAAGGCAGAGAAACATGAGGTTGAGTATTGTGTGGGAAAAAGATAGATAATGGAGACATGATTAATCACCAGGGGAGAAATCACAGCCACAATTGTCCTATATATTGTTCGATGGAGATCAAAGCTAGATGATATACTGGTAATAAGACAGGATCGGAGTGAAATCAAAATAAACTTGAGAAAATAGGACAAATAAATCTGTTTCATATAAACTTGAGATCATATTAAAGAAATGAATGTGTCAAATGACAAGCAAAAGCAATATAGGAAACCCTCTGTGTGGAAGAAATCAAGAAAATCACATCGAGTAGTTTCTGGCTGCTTATAGGATAAAATGACACTGGCTGAGATACAACTAGTAATATGACTATTGATTAACTGATATACTCGCTCTCCTGTGTTTTCTCTCTCCCCCACTCTCTCCCCCACTCTCTCCCCCACTCTCTCCCCCACTCTCTCCCCCACTCTCTCCCCCACTCTCTCCCCCACTCTCTCCCCCACTCTCCCCCACTCTCACCCTCTCCAATTCTCCGCCTCCCACTTTCCCCCCTCAAGGTGAAGGGGAAAAGATTGAATAGAAATTTGAGGGTAACTTTTTCACACAAAGGGTGGTGAGTGTATGGAATGAGCTGCCGGAGGAGGTAGTGGAGGCTGGGACTATCCCAATGTTTAAGAAACAGACAGGTACATGGATAGGGTGGTACACAAAAATGCTGGAGAAACTCAGCGGGTGCAGCAGCATCTATGGAGCGAAGGAAATAGGTGACGTTTCGGGCCGAAACCCTTCTTCAGACGTACATGGATAGGACAGGTTTGGAGGGATATGGCCCAAGCACAGGCAGATGGGACTAGTGTAGCTTTACCTCCCCCCTCGACTCCATTCAAGGACCCAAGCAGTCGTTCCAGGTGCGACAGAGGTTCACCTGCATCTCCTCCAACCTCATCTATTGCATCCGCTGCTCTAGATGTCAGCTGATCTACATCGGTGAGACCAAGCGGAGGCTTGGCGATCGCTTCGCCGAACACCTCCGCTCGGTCCGCATTAACCAACCTGACCTCCCGGTGGCTCAGCTCTTCAACTCCCCCTCCCATTCTGAAACTGACCTCTCTGTCCTGGGCCTCCTCCATGGCCAGAGCGAGCACCACCGGAAATTGGAGGAACAGCACCTCATATTCCGCTTGGGTAGCCTGCATCCTGGGGGCATGAACATTGAATTCTCCCATTTCTCCCAATTTTATTAGCCCTTGCTGTCTCCTCACCTTCCTAACTCTCCCTCAGCCCTCGGGCTCCTCCTCCTCCTTTTTCCTTTCTTCTCCCACCCCCCCCATCAGTCTGAAGAAAGGTTTCGTCCCGAAACGTTGCCTATTTCCTTCGCTCCATAGATGCTGCTGCACCCGCTGAGTTTCTCCAGCATTTTTGTGTACCTAGCTGGGACATGTTGGTTGGTGTGGGCAAGTTGGGCTGAAGGGCCTGTTTCCACACTATGTGACTCTATGAGGTGATGTTTCCAGTCTTCAGACTGTGATATTTTTAGAAGAGGATTTATGGAGGCTAAAAAGTGCACAGCTGCAAATGACACAAAGGAATGCATGTGTCATAAAATTAGGCCTGGTAGAATTAGATGTTTACTTATCAAAACACAGCTATGCAACCTCTTAACTTTCATGATTGTTAATTTTTTCACTAAACCTTTCACCAATGAAATTGTAAATTATAACACAGTACAGAGCGAGAGGGAGTCACAAAATGCTGGAGTAACAGTGGGTCAGGCAGCATCTCTGGAGAGAAGGAATGGGCGACGTTTCGGGTCGAGACCCTTCTTCAGACTGATGTCAGGGGAAGGGGGCGGGACAAAGATAGAATGTAGTCGGAGACAGTGAGACTGGTGGGAGAATTGGGAAGGGGGAGGGGGACGGAGAGAGAGGGAAAGCAAGGGCTATCTGAAGTTAGAGAAGTCAATGTTCATACTGCAGGGGTGTAAGCTGCCCAAGCGAAATATGAGGTGCTGTTCCTCCAATTTGCGCTGGGCCTCACTCTGACAATGGAGGAGGCCCAGGACAGAAAGGTCAGATTGGGAATGGGAGGGGAGTTAAAGTGCTGTGCCACCGGGAGATCAGGTAGGTTAATGCGGAGGTGTTCAGAGAAATAATCGCCGAGCCTGCGCTTGGACTCGCCGATGTAGAGAAGTTGTCACCTGGAACAGCGGATATAGTAGATGAGGTTCACTTGCACCTCCTCCAACCCCATCTACTGTATCCGCCCATCCGCCCAACCATCCATCCGCCCAACCATCCATCCATCCATCCATCCATCCATCCATCCATCCATCCATCCATCCATCTATCCGCCCATCCATCCATCCGCCCATCCATCCGCCCATCCATCCGCCCATCCATCCGCCCATCCATCCATCCATCCATCCATCCATCCGCCCATCCATCCATCCATCCGCCCATCCGCCCATCCATCCGCCCATCCATCCGCCCATCCATCCGCCCATCCATCCGCCCATCCATCCATCCATCCATCCGCCCATCCATCCATCCATTCATCCATCCATCCATCCATCCATCCATCCATCCATCCATCCATCCATCCATCCATCCACTCATGAACTAATCATCTGTTAAGGTAATGGTTTGAATGACAAGCTGTGCAGAACAAACCTGTGATTCTCAGTTTGAGTCTCAGACATGTAGCAGCAGCAATTACAGCAATGAGCGGTTGCGAGGCAAAGTTTGGGTGAGAGATCAGTGGAACATTGCAGGTCTGGGCTCATCGTCGCCTCCACCCTTGCCTTTCATTAAACCGATGTAACACGGCAGAATGTAATCACAAAATTGGCTCGATGTGAACCGGAGTCGCAAGCTGCGTTGCTGCCCATTTAGATTCACGGTACTGTGCGGATTGCAAACACGAACCATGGTGCGGCAGGGTGGCGCAGCGGGTAGAGCTGCTGCCACACAGCACCAGAGACCCGGGTTCGATCCTGACTACAGCTGCTGTCTGTAGGGAGTTTGTACGTTCTCCCCGTGACCTGCGTGGGTTTTCTCCGGGTGCTCCGGTTTCCTCCCACACTCCAAAGACGTGCAGTTTTGTAGGTTAATTGGCTTTGTTAAAAATTGTAAATAGTCCCTGGTGTGTAGGATAGTGCGAGTGTACAGGGTGATCGCTGGTCGGCACGGACTCAGTGGGCCGAAGGGCCTGTTTCCCCACTGTATCTCCAACGTCTAAAGTTATTTAGAAGAATGAGGGGGGGCCTCATTGAAACTTACTGAATAGTGAAAGGCCTGGATAGAATGGATGTGGAGAGAATGTTTCCACTAGTGAGAGAGTCTAGGACCGGAGGGCACAGTCTCAAAATAAAAGGATGTACCATTAGAAAGGTGATGAGGAGGAATTTCTTTAGTCAGAAGATGGTGAATCTGTGGAATTCATTGCCACAGACGTCTGTGGAGAACAAGTCTATGGATATTTTAAACGCAGAGATTGACAGGTTCTTGATTAGAACGGGTGTCAGGTGTTATGGGGGATGTTGATGGGATCTTAAGTTATGTGCAGTTTGTCTGCAAATTTGGTCTCCAAACTTGAGGAAGGACATTCTTGCTATTGAGGGAGTGCAGCGTGGGTTCACGAGATTAATTCCCGGGATGGCGGGACTGTCATATGTTGATAGATTGGAGCGGCTGGGCTTGTATACTCTGGAATTTAGAAGGATGAGAGGAGATCTTATTGAAACATATAAGATTATTAAGGGTTTAAGAAGAAACTGCAGATGCTGGAAAATCGAAGTGCTGGAGAAACTCAGCGGGTGCAGCAGCATCTATGGAGCGGAGGAAATAGACACACTAGAGGCAGGAAACATGTTCCCGGTGTTGGGGGGAGTCCAGAAACCGGATGATAGACATTTCGGGTCGGGAACCTTCTTCAGACTAGTTAGCGAAGAAGGGTCTGGACCCGAAACGTCACCCATTCCTTCTCTCCGAAGATGTTGCCTGTCCCACTGAGTTATTTCAGCTTTTTGTGTCTATAAACGGCTAACAATGGCCTGATTATTTTATCATTGTTACTTTTTTTGCATATCTTTCATTCATTTGTTCTTTTTTTTTTTTTTTTTAATTTATTTATTAGAAGTAGACATATTATACAATGTAGTTACATATTATAGTAGAAAAAAAACTTTTCATATACATCAGTCATACATTATTAAAGTTTTCCATTATCAATTACTTCTGCTTCTAGTATTTTTATTTTTTATAGAAAGCGAGAAAAAGAGAGGGTAGAAAGTTACAAATAAAAAAGAAAGCAAAAAAAAACACAACAGAAAAACAAGGGAGGTGGAATGGGTTACCTGTGATACATCAATGGAGATAGGTTCGTAGGTTATAAAGTATAGAGTATAGTTTTTCATCTGTTCCTGAGTTCAAGTTTCAGCTGGGTCCTCGTGCTGTGCCAGTCTATCCCTTCAGATAGTTAATGATCATTCATTTGTTCTATATCTCACTACATCACTATCTATATCTCTCGTTTCCCTCTCCCCCGACTCTCAGTCTGTAGAAGGGTCTCGACCCGAAAGGTCACCCATTCCTTCTCTCCAGAGATGCTGCCCGTCCTGCTGAGTTACTCCAGCATTTTGTGTCTACCTTCGGTTTCAACAGGCATCTGCAGTTCCTTCCTACACACGGGACATATCTCCAGCATTTATGCAGGTAGTGCAGATTCCAATCTCACAGATTGCTCGTTTATCTCTTTAAACCATTCCCTTTTAGTTAATCTATGGCCTTTAGTCCTTCATCCTTCCATCAAGGGGAACATCAGCCCATTGTTCATTCAATCAATAGGATGTTATTTCAGAAGCAGACACACCAAGCAATTTGATTTAAGTTTCTTTCATTAAGAGGAATTGCTATCACAAGCATTTATTGTCCTATCTTTCCAGACTCTTCATATGTTCATTAGTTAATCAGTTCTGGAAGCAGAATTAGGCCATTCGGCCCATCAAGTCTACTCTGTCATTCAATCGTGGCTGATCTATCTCTCCCTCTCAATCCCATTCTCCTGCCTTCTTCCAATAACCCCTGACACCCGCACTAATCTGTCAATTTCCGCCTTAAAAATACCCACAGGCTTGGCCTCCACAGATGTCTGTGGCAATGAATTCCACAGATTCACCACCCTCTGACTAAAGAAATTCCTCCTCATCTTTCTCAAGGAACCTCCTTTTATTCTGAGGCTGTGCCTTCTGGTCCTAGACTCTCCTGCTAGTGAAAACACCTTCTCCACATCCACTCTATACTGGACTTTTACTAACTCTTGATCAAAGAAAGACACAAAGTGCTGGAGTAACTCGACGGGTCAATAGACAATAGACAATAGACAATAGGTGCAGGAGGAGGCCATTCGGCCCTTCGAGCCAGCACCGCCATTCAAAGTGATCATGACCGATCATCCTTAACCAGTACCCCGTTCCTGCCTTCTCCCCATATCCCCTGACTCCGCTATCTTTAAGAGCCCTATGTAGCTCTCTCTTGAAAGTATCCAGAGAACCGGCCTCCACCCCCCCTCTGAGGCAGAGAATCCCACAGAAACAAAAGTGTTTCCTCGTCTCCGTTCTAAATGGCTTACCCCTTAATTCTTAAACTGTGGGTCAGGCAGCATCTGTGGACAAAATCAATAGGTGACATTTCGGGTTGAGTCTGAAGACGGGTTCCAATTGGAAACGCCACCTATTCATGTTCTCCAGGGATGCTGCCTGACCCACAGAGTTACTCCAGCAAAGTTGTGTCTTTTTTTTTGTAAACCAGCACCTGCAGTTCCTTGATTTTCCAAACTCTTGACCTAAACTGATTGCAAAACTGTTTATGCATCAATGATACTGGATGACCTGATGTTACATTTAAGCCGGAATGTGTAACAATCATACATTTATTTCCTTAAAAGACATCAGTTAATTTATTTTTTTTCTACAACACTCCAGTAATTTTTATGGTCACATTTATTAATGCTGTTTTCCTAATTCTAGAATTACTTAATTACTTGAATTGATGTTCCCTGGATAGGTTTGGATTTTAACTTGCTTGGCTGGATTATGGATCCCAGCACGTACGCGTATGCTTGTCCATAACTTAGCGACTATACAACCACGTACGATATATAGTGATCACAGAGGAGGCCTGCACAGAGTGGATGTGGAGAGGATGGCTCCACTAGTGGGAGAGTCTAGGACCAGAGGGCACAGCCTTGGAATTAAAGGACATTCCTTTCGGAAGGATTCAGGAGGAATTTCTTTAGTCAGAGGGTGATGAATCTGGGGAATTCATTGCCACAGATGGCTGTGGAGGCCAAGTCAGTGGATATTTTTAATGCAGAGATAGATAGATTCTTGATTCTGACATCTTGGGTGTCAGAATTTATGGGGAGAAGGCAGGAGAATGGGGTTAAGAGGGAGTGATAGATCAGCCATGATTGAATGGCCGAATAGACCTGATGGGCTGAATGGCCTAATTCTGCTCCTATCACTTATCACCATATGAATTTAGGACAGATTAAAGTAGTAAATTGGGATAGAAAACATTTAGATTTAGACTTGAGAGACCACATTTTGTTACACAGAGTGTTGGGGGCCTAGAACATGTTGCCAGGGGCGGTGGTGGAGGCAGATATGATGATGGTGTTTTTTACGAGGCTTTTAGATAGGCACATGGAAGTGTAGGGAATAGAGAGAAATGGGCAGGAAGGAACTGCAGATGCTGGTTTACCCCAGCATCTCTGGAGAGAAGGAATCCTATTTCTCAAAAGATAGACACAAAATGCTGGAGTAACTCAGTGGTTCAGGCAGCATCTCTGGAGAAAAGGAACGGGTGATGTTTCGGGTCGAGACCCTTCTTCAGACTGAGAGTCAGGGGAGAGGAGGAGATGAGAAAGGGGGATAGGTGACATTTCGAGTGTGAAGAAGGGTCTCAATCCGAAACGTCACCTACTCCTTTAATCCAGGGATGCTGCCTGTCCCGCTGAGTCACTCCAGCATTTTGTGTCTATCTTTTGAGAAATAGGATTCCTTCTCTCCAGAGATGCTGCCTGACCCGCTGAGTTCCTCCAGCATTTTGTGTCTGCCTTGGATCATGTAGAAGCAGGCAAGATCAGTGTAAGATGGCTCGAGCACTGTGGACCGTTCCCGGGGCTGTACAGCTCTAAGTTCTCTGCTCTCTATAATTCAGCTGAGCGGAAGCCAGCCCCCTAACAACAGGCTGGTCTGCAGTCTGAACACAGTCTTAACGTGCTTGAAAAATTAGCGACAAGCCGAGGGCAGCCAGTTTAACCCGGCCCGTCACGTCATTCTGATCCATGTCCCACACCCGAACAAAAGGCTTCATTTTCTCACTTCCCCGCCAAAGCTGCATCCATTTGTTCAACAGGAAGCAGCCCGCTTTCTTTCTGAATGCTTTGCCTGAGTCAGCATTGGTGGCAGCAAGTGCCAGCTCGCTCCATTAGCTCATCTTTCCAACGCAGCGATTAGAAGCAGTAAACTCTGGGCTCAGAACCAGTGCGTTTGTGCGGAGCGGAACAGGCTTGTTCTGAACACTTAAGGGCCTGTCCCACTTGGCGATTTTTTTCGGCGACGGCCGGCGTAATATCGATGTCGCCAAATGATTTTGAACATTTCAAAATCCAGCGGCGACACAAAAAACGTTGCGACGCTTGAAAAAACACCGCGCGTCGATACGCCATCACGCCACGTCACGCCGCGCATTTTTTGATGACCTGATACGTCAGTCAATGATGCCAGCAGTTGCCGAATAAATCTCTTTCCACAGATTCACCACCCTCTGACTAAAGAAATCCCTCCTCATCTCCCTTCAGTTTTCAAGAGAGAGTTGGATTTAGCTCTTGGGGCTAACGGAATCAAGAGATATGGGGAGAAAGCGAGAACGGGGTTACTGATTGGGGATGATCATCCATGATCAAATTGAATGGTGGTGCTGGCTCGAAGGACTGAGTGGCATACTCCTGTACATATTTCCTATGTTTCTAGATGTTTCTATCCCGAGAGGTGAATCAGCCAGACTCAGAATAAAGAGAGTCGCATTAGAATAGTTTAGTTTAGTTTTAGTCAGTAGTGGCGGGTTTAGTCAGGAGGGTTCAAGGTCCCGACCACGGGTGAACAAAGAGGAAGATGACTGGGCTTTATTGCCTTCTATCACAGTGTTTCCGCTGTGGTGGATGTTTATGTTAAATTCAATAGTATATTGTGTTCTTTTTATTCGTGTAGCTGCATGGTAACTCGAATCTCACTGTACCAATTGGTGTATGTGACAATAAATGTAACGAACTTGAAGGCAGGTCCTTTTCATTCTGATTTTATTCTACGGCCTCTGGTCCTAGACTCTCCCACTGGTGTAAACGTCCTCTCCGCGTCCCCCATCCATTCTACCCGGGGCCTTTCTGGGAATTTTCTGCGTGGTATTGTCAGTATTTCAGAGGTTTCATTGCTGGTGCATATTGCGCAGTGCTGCAGTCAGTGTTTGTCACACTTCCAGCGGAGCCTGACAGTCATAAATGACCGCAGGAGACACACGACAAGTGAAAATGCTGCACTTGCCACTTTAGGAAGCCACGCCACGAAAGCTGCTCCACTGACGCTGCGCCACGTTACGTTGCATTAGGACTTAATTTGTCTCTGGTGTTCAACGTGACATCAATATCAGCTGCATCGGTTTGGATTGCGGGACGAATCAGTCACACCGCCTTTTGCAGATAGCTCGGTGCCTAATCCCGATAGCTCCACATCGACTCTTAACGTGATTCATTACTCCCCCGGTAATAGTGTTTTTAAAACTGGAAGCCAACACAGGAGGTTTGTTAACCACAGTCACAGGGGGGAACAAAATGAAGCATTCTGCAGTTGGCTATTTTGGGTTTGCTAACAGTGTTTCACCCCGAGTTCAACACCTTACCAATTTAAATGCAACTCTCTCTGCTCTCGAAACCTCTCCCCCTCTGAACTAGCAAGAAGCCGTGTACAGGTCCACCACCGATTTTCCCCCTTGGTTTCCACAGCCTTGGCGTGTTATCCGTGTGTATTTAAGTTTATTTAGTTTATTGTCACGTGTACTGAGGTACAGTGAAAAAGCTTTTGTTGCGCGCTAACCAGTCAGCGGAAAGACAATACATGATTACAATCTATCCGTTCACTGTGTACAGATACGGGATAAAGGGAATAACGTTTAGTGCAAGGTAAAGCCAGTAAGGTCCGATCACAGATAGTCCGAGGGCCTCCAAAGGAGGTAGATAGTAGTTGAGTACTGCTCTCTCTCTCTAGTTGTTTAAGAAAGAACTGCAGATGTTGGTAAGATCGAGGGTAGACACGAAATGCTGAAGAAACTCAGCGGGTCAGGCAGCATCTATGGAGAGAAGGAATTGGCGACGTTTCGGGTCGAAATCTTCGTTTTCCTCCCACACTCCAAAGGCGTACAGGTTTGCAGGTTAATTGGCTTGGTAAATGTAAAAAATGTCCCTCGTGGGCGTAGGGTGGTGTTAATGAGCGGGGATCGCTGGTCGGCGCGGACCCGGTGGGCTGAAGGGCCTGTTTCCGCGCTGTATCTCTAAACTTTTTTTAAAAAACGGCATCTGCAGTTCCTGCCCACGCTGAAAGATGGTTTGTGTTGGACCTCGAGAATGGCATCAGCGATTTGTGAAGCTGTGCCAACTCAATTACTAGCAGCAAATGGAGACCATGGTGAAGCAATTAGCAGCCGGTGGCCTCATGGCCGAGCGCCCAGCAGGGTGCGCCACTGAGTTAAACTGACCCGAGAGCTGCAGGAAGGAACTGCAGATGCTGGTTTTTGATATATATATATATATGTATCAAAAATGAATGCAATCAATTATTGCAATAATATAAAAAACACAAAACAATACTAAATAAACCCACCACCATAATACAAAACCACCCAATTATCTAAACACATATTCTTAAATGTTACGTAGACAAAAATGCTGGAGAAACTCAGCGGGTGCAGCAGCATCTATGGAGCGAAGGAAATAGGCAACATTTCGGGCCGAAATCCTTATATGTTACGTTAAGAAGGAACTGCAGACGCTGGTTTAAACCCAAGACAGACACAAAATGCTGGAGTAACTCAGCGGGTCAGGCAGCATCTCTGGAGAGAAGGAATGGGTGAGGTTTTGGGTCGAGACCCTTCGTCAGTGAGATAGTGCGTAGGATGTGTACAGGTGGGGACATTGGTAGGCGCGGACTCGGTCTGGAGATGGAAGCAGCAACTCTACCGCTGTGCCAATGTGCTGCCCTTCCAAAGACCAAGGCCACTATCTCCAAGATGCCCACCCCCCAGACACTGCGATACGGAACAGGAACAGGCCCTTTGGCCCATATCGTCCGTGCCGAACATAAAGCCAATTTAGACTGATCTCTTCCGCCTGCATCGTGGTCCATAATCCCTCTATTCCTTTCAATTCCATGAGGCTAATTTGCCAATAGACAATAGGTGCAGGAGTAGGCCATTTGGCCCTTCGAGCCAGCACCGCCATTCAATGTGATCATGGCTGATCATCCCCAATCAGTACCCCGTTCCTGCCTTCTCCCCATATCCCCTGACTCCACTATTTTTAAGCCCTATCTAGCTCTCTCTTGAAAGCATCCAGAGAACCGGCCTCCACTGCCCTCTGAGGCAGAGAATTCCACAGACCAGTCTTTTGTCACAAAGATTATTATAGTGTTCCCCGTCCTCGAGTAGGGCTATGTATTTACTGACTTCAAACCGTGTACTGGATGCACCACCACCTCAGGATTCCACCACCTCTACACTCCTCAGACCAAGGCAATCCTATTTAACAGTTGAAATCCGCCGATTCCTGTACCCCTATGTCTCGTATACGTTTCTGCGATGTACCCACATATCTGCTCCTCTTTCTCCTGTTAACCATTCAGCTCTGGCATCATTTGAGCTTAATGGTTAACACTTTAATGGAGGAGACATAGAGACATAGAAATTAGGTGCAGGAGTAGGCCATTCAGCCCTTGGAGCCAGCACCGCCATTCAATATGATAATTGCTGATCATCCAAAATCAGTACCCCGTTCCTGCCTTCTCCCCATATCCCTTGATTCCGTTAGCCCTAAGAACCATATCTGAAAACATCTGTCTTGAAAACATCCAGTGAATTGGCCTCCACTGCCTTCTGTGTCAGAGAATTCCACAGATTTACAACTCTCTGGGTGAAAAAGGTTTTGGAAGGAACTGCAGATGCAGGTTTAGACCGAAGATAGACTAAAAAACGCTGGAGTAACTCAGCGTGTCAGACAGCATCTCTTGTGGAGTTTGCACGTTCTCCCCGTGACCCACGTGGGTTTTCTCTGAGTTCTCAGGTTTCCTCCCACATTCCAAAGGCATGCAGATTGGTAGGTCAATTGACTTCTGTAAATTAAATACTGTCCCTCGACAATAGACAATAGGAGCAGGAGTAGACCATTTGGCCCTTCGAGCCAGCATCGCCATTCAACGTGATCATGGCTGATCATCCCCAGTCAGTACCCCGTTCCTGCCTTCTCCCCATATCCCCTGACTCCGCTATCTTTAAGAGCCCTATCTAGCTCTATTGAAAGTATCCAGAAACATAGAAACATAGAAATTAGGTGCAGGAGTAGGCCATTCGGCCCTTCGAGCCTGCACCGCCATTCAATATGATCATGGCTGATCATCCAACTCAGTATCCCGTACCTGCCTTCTCTCCATACCCTCTGATCCCCTTAGCCACAAGGGCCACATCTAACTCCCTCTTAAATATAGCCAATGAACTGGCCTCGACTACCCTCTGTGGCAGAGAGTTCCAGAGATTCACCACTCTCTGTGTGAAAAAAGTTCTTCTCATCTCGGTTTTAAAGGATTTCCCCCTTATCCTTAAGCTGTGACCCCTTGTCCTGGACTTCCCCAACATCGGGAGCAATCTTCCTGCATCTAGCCTGTCCAACCCCTTAAGAATTTTGTAAGTTTCTATAAGATCCCCTCTCAATCTCCTAAATTCTAGAGAGTATAAACCAAGTCTATCAAGTCTTTCTTCATAAGACAGTCCTGACATCCCAGGAATCAGTCTGGTGAACCTTCTCTGCACTCCCTCTATGGCAATAATGTCCTTCCTCAGATTTGGAGACCAAAATCCAGAGAACCGGCCTCTGAGGCAGAGAATTCCACAGACTCACAATTCTCTGTGTGAATCCTAGTGTGTGTAGGATGGAACTGATGGCTGGTTGGCATGGGCTCGGTGGTCTGAAGGGCCTGTATCTCCAAACTAAACTAAACTAAACTAATATGGATAGGCAGCGTTGAGAAGGATAGGGACCAAATGCAACCAAAGATGACTAGTCCAATATACCTACTTGGTCGGCATGGTCAAGGCGGGCCGAAGGGCCTGTTTCCTTCCTGTACGTCTCCACGACTCTAGGAATGCTTTCTTACAAAGATGCCAGCACCAAGCTTGATCTTCAATGCTGGATAGCTTGCCTGGACTCCTTCTATGTTGTCTTTAAAGTTCCATTTGCAAATAATATTTGACATTCCAATCGACTCTCATAAATAATATTACAATAATGTTGCTTGCTGAGAAACGGGGAAGAGTTGCACCACAGTATTATTAATATTTAATTGATATTCATCAGGGGAATATGTTTTTACGAATGTTCTCAATGACTGTGAGGAAGCTGACAGCCACATGAAACTGAGATTAAGTTGTGCTTTCTTCTTCAATCCGTCTTTTTTCTTTTTTCTTTTCCTCTTTGTCCCACAGTGTATTTTCCAATGATGTATCACAATTTTCTTCCCAGCCCCAATGCTTCTTTTGGCAAAGTGGGAAATAAAAACTGGCCGAGTTGAAATATTTACAAACGAGTTGGCATCTGGAAAGCAAAGATAAGTTTGCTGTGCATGTGGGACTTGCAAGGGCAACTTAAGATGAAGCGCTTCCAAAAGCAGCAAGCAATCCCTTCCATTCAGGTCCTCTGCTCGCCTGCTGTGCGATTCAAGACTCCAGCATTTTTCTCCAGTTTAGTTTAGTTTAGAGATACAGCGCGGAAACAGGCCCTACCTCCCACCTATCAGCCATTCACACCAAAGATAGACACAAAACGCTCGAGTAACTCAGCGGGACAGGCAGCATCTCTGGAGAAAAGGAATAGGCGACGTTTCGGGTCGAGACCTTTCTTCAGACTGAGAGTCAGGGGAGAAGCAGACTAGAGGTTTAGGACAAATGAACGGCAGATGTGCAAAACGCGGCGATAATCGAGGCCGTCGTTAATTATCAAAGATAGACGCGGAATGCTGGAGTAACTCGGCATCTCTGGGTGGGAGGAATGGGTGAGGTTTCGGGTCGAGACCCTTCTTTAGACAAAGCCCCCGGGCCTGATCAGATATATCGGACAACACTGTGGGAAGCTAGAGAGGAAAGTGCAGCTGCCGGAAGACTGGAGAGTGGCAAATGTCGTGCCTCTATTCAAGAAGGGCTGCAGGGACAAGCCTGGGAACCACAGATCAGTGAGCCTCACGTCTGTGGTCGGAAGGTTACTAGAGGGTGTTCTGATGGATAGGATATCCATGCATTTAGATGGACAAGGGCTGATTAGGGATAGTCAGCATGGATTTGTATATAGGAGGTCGTGTCTTACAAATCTTATTGAGATTTTTGAAGACGTGGTCAAAAGGGTCGATGAGGGCAGAGCTGTAGATGTTGTTTCTATGGATTTCAGCAAAGCATTTGACAAGGTTCCGGATGGTAGGCTGCTCTGGAAGGTTAGATCGCATGGGGTCCAAGGAGAGATAGACAACTGGATGTTGCAGGACCCGAGGACCTGAGCTATAGGGAGAGGTTGAACAAGCTAGGACTTTCCTCCTTGGTGTGCATGTAGAAGGATGAGAGGATATCTTATTGAAACATATAAGATTATTAAGGGTTTGGACACGCTAGAGGCAGGAAACATGTTCCCGATGTTGGGGGAGTCCAGAACCAGGGGCCACAGTTTAAGAATAAAGGGTAGGCCATTTAGAACGGAGATGAGGAAATACTTTTTCACACAGAGAGTTGTGAGTCTGTGGAATTCTCTGCCTCAGAAGGCGGTGGAGGCCAATTCTCTGGATGCTTTCAAGAGAGTTAGCAGGTGGCACTAGTGCAGATGGGGCATCTTGGTCAGCGTGAGCGTTGGACAGAGCGGGGTGTGTTTCTGTGCTGAATGACTCTATGACTCAATAACTCTACTGCATGAGAAATCAGCATCACCAACGCATTCACTGAAATCGGCCAACTCAACGCATCTTACCCTCTGTTGTAACACACACTATGTAACCCATCATTAGATGACTAATCATCCACCCATCCTCTGGACCAGACAAGTGGCCTTCACGTCGGGGTTATTCTCTCACTTGATTCTTTGCTGCAGATTTGTTCTTGAGTCAATAGACAATCGGTGCAGGAGTAGGCCATTCGGCCCTTCAAGCCAGCACCGCCATTCAATGTGATCATGGCTGATCATCCCCAATCAGTGCCCCGTTCCTGCCTTCTCCCCATATCCCCTGACTCCGCTATCTTTAAGAGCGCTATCTAGCTCTCTCTTGAAAGTATCCAGAGAACCGGCCTCCACTGCCCTCTGAGGCAGGGAATTCCACAGACTCACAACTCTCTGTGTGAAAAAGTGTTTCCTCGTATCCATTCTAAATGGCTTATCCCTTATTCTTAAACGGTGGCCCCTGGTTCTGGACTCCCCCAACATCGGGAACATGTTTCCTGCCTCTAGCTTGTCCAAACCCTTAATAATCTTATAAATTTCAATAAGATGCCCTCTCATCCTTTCAAACTCCAGAGTATACAAGCCCAGCCGCTCCATTCTCTCAGCATATGACAGTCCCGCCAACCCGGGAATTAACCTTGTAAACCTACGCTGCACTCCCTCAATAGCAAGAATGTCCTTCCTCAAATTATAATCTGGTGTTGCGTGCAGAATGGGTACATTTTAAAGCTATCGACAATATGATGAAAGTTTTTAATACTCACTGAAAACTGCACAGTTTGTTGCCTTTTTAAAATCCTAATTACCTATAGAGTCGGAAACACTCTGGAGAATTACAAATTATATCCAGTTCTGCGATGCCAGTTAATGAATTAACATTAGAAATCTACAGCCTTTGGGTAGAAGGGCTGTTTCAAATGATAATTGGTGGAGGGACTCTGTTCCGTTCTAGTGCATGACCTGAGGAATCTCCTTTGATTTTAGTGTAATTTGTTTGTTAATAGAGAGTGAAGTGAAGTCTTTGTCCTTTTCTATTCCACATATAGTTTGGAAGTGGCTAATAGTCCTTAATTCATTACTAGACAAAAGTGATGGAGAAACTCAGCGGGTGCAGCAGCATCTATGGAGCGAAGGAAATAGGCAACGTTTCGGGACGAAACCCGTAAGGGTTTCGGCCCGAAACGTTGCCTATTTCCTTAAGGGTTTTGTCCCGAAAAGTTGTCTATTTCCTTAAGGGTTTCGTCCCGAAACGTTGCCTATTTCCTTCGCTCCATAGATGCTGCCGCACCCGCTGAGTTTCTCCAGCACTTTTTTCTACCTTCGATTTTCCAGCATCTGCAGTTCCTTCTTAAACACGTCTTTAATTCATTGTTGCTTTTGGACTTCAACAACGATGACTCGTTTGTCTTCCCCACATTCGAGAGCCACGGAGGCGCAGCGGGTAGAGCTGCTGCCTCACAGCGCCAGAGACCCGGGTTCGATCCCGGCCACGGGCGCTGTCTGTACGGAGTTTGCACGTTCTCCCCGTGACCTGCGTGGATTTTCTCCAAGATCTTTGATTTCGTCCCACACTCCAAAGACGTATTGGCTTGGTATACATGTAAATTGCTGTGTGTGTGTGTGTGTGTGTGTGTGTGTGTGTGTGTGTGTGTGTGTGTGTGTGTGTGTGTGTCTGTGTGTCTGTGTGTCTGTGTGTCTGTGTGTCTGTGTGTCTGTGTGTCTGTGTGTCTGTGTGTCTGTGTGTCTGTGTGTCTGTGTGTCTGTGTGTCTGTGTGTCTGTGTGTCTGTGTGTCTGTGCAAAGTGGACCCGGTGGGCCAAAGAACCTGTTTCTGCGCTGTATCTCTAACTCAACTAAACCAGAGGACATAGGTTTAAGGTGAGGGGGGGGGGGAAAGTTTAATAGGAACCTGAGGAGTAACTTTTCCACACCGTATGGAACGAGTTAGTAAGATTATTCCCCTCCATAAATACAATCCACAGTTAAATACAAACTGCATAGAAACAGCCCACTGAGTCAATAGGTGAAGGAGCAGGCCATTCGGCCCTTCGAGCCAGCACCGCCATTCAATGTGATCATGGCTGATCATCCCCAATCAGTACCCCGTTCCTGCCTTCTCCCCATATCCCCTGACTCGGTGGGGCCGAAGGGCCTGTTTCTGTACTGTATCTCCAAACTAAACTAAACTAAACACCCGGAGAAAACACACACAGCAACAGGGAGAACGTTAAAAAACTCCGTACAGCCAGCACCCGTAGTCGGGATCGAACCCGGCGCTGTGTAGCAGCAACTCTACCGCTGCGCCACCGTGTCGCCCACCATCCGGTCGTCCCAAGAGCCGTCATCTCTCTCCTTGCCCAGCCATCTTCAGCCCACGGGCCCCTGGGGTCACCTCCCCATGGACGACCTTAAGACCCCCCAGTCCTTCTTTGAACTTGACCTGGGGTAGATGTGAAGTGTGACAATGGCAACAAAACCTCAAAGAGTTATTTAATTTTCAAGGCTGCAGTTTGTTGAAATCTTCTATCGAATGAGCTACCAATCTAAAATGTTCAGTATTCAGTTTAGTTTATTGTCACGTGTACCGAGGTACAGTGAAAATCTTCTGTTGCGTGCTAACCAGTCAGCGGAAAGACAATACATGATTACAATCAAGCCATTTATAGTGTACAGATACATGATAAGGGAATAACGTTTAGTGCAAGGTAAAGCCAGTAAAGTCCGATCAAGGATAGTCCGAAGGTCACCAATGAGGTAGATAGTAGTTCAGGACCGCTCTCTAGTTGTGGTAGGATGGGTTCAGTTGCCCGATAACAGCTGGGAAGAAACTGTCCCTGAATCTGGAGGTGTGCGTTTTCACACTTCTGTACCTTTTCCCTAACAAACAACTAACGAAAGATACGGGAGCTTTTCACTGAACCTCGATACACGTGACAATAAATTCAACTGACTAACAATCAAACAGATG